>NC_055689.1:24200447-24416366 GCF_017639745.1 Melanotaenia boesemani | reverse complement strand
TTATTACAGTAATGGCCACCTCCAGCATTAGGCCAGGTCGATAATATTTCTGGAAAACCATTATGGTTGTATTGTCCCTTGGGGGAGGTCCTATGGTGGAGAAAATAGGGGCAGTAGAATGATGGTATCAAATGATCAGATCACTTGTGGAGCAAAACCAGATAGTGAAATGTAATTTCTTGTTCTTTCTGTGTCAGTATGCTAAATAAGTGTTTGGAAAAAGATAGCAGTAATGAATTTCTGTCATTTATACTCCTGAAAATCTTTCTTTCTTTCTTTCTTTCTTTCTCTCTCTCTTTTTGTCTCTCTCTTTCTCTCTTAAATGAGGTTGTTAATTCAGTATCTGTTCACAGACTCAAGTGTCTTGGCACATACTGTACAGCACTTCACGCCATGTTGTTCACAAGGAAGTAATCAAATGCTACTTAGCTTCATCCTCATTATAATAACACATATGGTTCTTGTAGACAATGGTCACAGATGGGTGATCAGTTGAAGTGTTCTGAAGGCCACTCTGTTCTTTCACCAAATGAGATGAAGCTTTTTCGCCCCCTCCCCACAGCAAAAATTAGATCTGTAATCACAGAATGTCCAGAACTGCAACTCCACACTTGTTAAAACCATCTTCATTTTTTTGCTGGTTAGAAGTGTTTAATGCATTGAAAATATCAGATATAAATAATATGTGTTTATTTCAGGCTTTGACTGATTCCCTTTTAAATTGGTGATATAAGGCCTTTAGCTTAAATGTAGCTGGCTATGTTCTTTTTGAATAGCTTTTTTTCCCACAGCATCTCTCACATGCTAATGAATGATGTAAAAAGGGCAGGTGCAATAAGGCTATGATAAATTGCTGCTTAAAGCAGCTTTTCCAGTCTGCATTTTGAAAGGTATTAATGGTTTTGTGAATATTTGGATGATTTGCCCTAGCTGCAATGGATAGCTAGCATTAATCATACTTTTTGATCATGTGGATTTGAAGCGATGCTCAGCACTCCACTCAGCGAGCCTGTGTAACTCAGTAATTGAATAGAGTTGGGGGTCAACAAAAAGTGTGATCTTCTCACTTGGATCCAAAAGATGTGTTGATGGGTCCTAAAATATAGTTTCTATCTATGTAACAATTTATGTAAGAGTTATATATCTCATATTGTTTCTGTGGAAGAAAGAATTCATATCAGAGCTGAAAAACTCAATATAAGAATCTTGTATGACTTTAATGTTGCATCAAGGGCAGTAAAGTGTAGGGTTGCTAGGTTTATTGTTAAATCAAGGACAGTCCACTTGGAATGGCTACTGCATGTAAATTCATCTGGATTAATGTTCCTCAGCTAATGTAAGTGCAAATTTATCTATCCTCACAAAGACACCAAGGAGAAAAATGGCTAATCCTTAATCCTCGTTGATGCCTAGTTTTTCCCCACTGAGATGGAAAGCATTTTACTTTGTCTTCTCTTTACATTCTAGCCATGATTTGGTATGGCTCCTTAAAAAATGGAAAGAGAAGACTATGGCACAAAGAGACTAAAACAGATATGTACATGGATATTTTTAATAAAATTAATAACAAATGACAAAAGGAGGACAATGGTATTGTTTTCCAGTTCATTATCCGAAGGATTTATGCCCATATTGGATGATTAATGTATTCTATTTTACGGTTTGATGCCAGTGTGCCAGTGGAGGACAGAGTATGTGCTTTATGTAGCAAAGTTAAAGGTGATGTTCGGAGCATGGTGGATGAAGGGGACTTAATGGTTATCATCTGCAACAGTATGTTTACTATGGTCCAAGCAAGTTTAGACTGCAAACTAGGACCATCTTCCCCTTTTGTTGTGTTTCTTTTTATTAGAGAGAAAAGTCCAGTCAAACCACACTGCATCACAGCAAACCACATAAAATAAAAATAAGAACATTTGCTTCTAATCTCGTTTAAATTTCTGGATCTATATATATATATATATATATATATATATATATATATATATATAGTTTCTATTTTTGTAACTCTAACCATGTCCATCAGTTTAGATAGATAGATAGATAGATAGATAGATAGATAGATAGATAGATAGATAGATAGATAGATAGATAGATAGATAGATAGATAGATAGATAGATAGATAGTGTCACGGCTGGTGTTGTGGATCCAAGGAAACGAGAGCACGGGGAGTAAAGTGAATGATTTATTATAACAAATAGTGGAAATAATGATGTGATCGTTGAAGGACAGGCTGGAGTGGGCAGACAGGATTCTTCGAGTGGACAGTGGTTTTCCGGGTCGGGTTCTTGGGGAGAGAGAACACAGGTGAGTAAACAACAAGTAACGATACTGAGACAAGACTTAGTTCGCGGCTGGTTACCACAGGCTGTAGTACAATCCAGCGAAGACTGAAGATTTGCCTGGAGTTCTTATATGTGAGGAGTAATCAGCCCGATGTTGTTCAGCTCCGCCGTCCTAATGGCAGTGTTGCTTCATCCTCCAAATAGGTGTGTGAGTGCGTGAACCATGACAGATAATGCAATTGTGGACTGTGTAGATCCATGTGCATGGTGTGCAGTACAGTACAGAACAGGACAATTAGAAATGTTGTTGCTATCATCCCCCCCCCCCCCCCCCCCCCCCCCCCCCCCGACTGTTATTAAAAGACTGCATAGCATGGAGGACAAACAATCCCCTCAGTCTGTCAGTGGAGCAGGACAGCTTGTCACTGACACTGCTCCACTGTCTGGATATGATGCTGTGCGGTAGATACAGTGGATTGTCCATGATTGACAGGAGCCTGCTCAGTGCCCATCACTTTGCCACAGTCAGGCTGTCCAGCTCAGCACCTACCTTCCCTGCCCCTGTCCCCCAGCACACCGTCACATAGAATAGGGCCCTCATCACAGCAGTCTGATAGAATGTCTACAGCAGGGTTAGGGGTTACAGTTAAAACCTTAAAGACACCATACTAGCCTGAATCCTGATAAGACATATTTTTTGTCCTATTTAGAGTGGCAAAATTGACATCATCACATCGTAGACGTGTGGAAACTTCATCTGTGTGACAGGAGCTCTATCACAGCAAAACATTGGTGCATACAATTTGTCATGAGATCACCCTGTTGAGGTAGGTACTCTGTCAGACCATATGGTAAATATCACAGAACCATCTGGGAAGTTGCAGAGACAATTTCCAAAAGTTTGTAGCAGGTAACTGAATGAATCTTCTTTCTATCAAGGCCACGAGCGACCTCATACCAATCACTTAAACCAAACAGAACCCCCTGGACCTGCAAGGTAAAAAGGAGTCCCATTGCTCAATATACAACCACTGCAGATGTTATTATTTATTTATTTTAGTCTAGGCAATGTGTGATCCACTTTCAATGCAATCATCCCAGAAATGCTGATACACGAAGAGAGAACTAAGCCCACTATGTCAGTATGTACTGGACTTTTTAACAAACATTTACATCGGCAAATGTAGGAATGGGACAGGATCATGGTTGACTCTTACCACTCTGCGCATGGATGATGGCTGTGCGGCATCAAACACAGAACACAGTGAGTAACAGCTTCTTCCTGGAAGGTGTCGGATTCACCAGCGCTGCAACAGACTGAAGAGTGTAAAGTGCAATACTGTCACACACTGCTGACATTTCTCACATGCAGTAACACCATCATATTATTATTCTTATTTATCAATTTTTCATATCAACCTTGTGGTATTTATTTTCTCTTTCAGTTGCATTTTTTAAAATCTTCTAGATGTTTCTTTACACATGCTGCCCAACAGGACTTCTGCACTTGATTTTGTTCCTTTTAATCTATCTCATGTTTTGGAAAGAAAAAAAAATATATTTTGAACAAACACCTAAATGCTCCAGATGAATGAGTCAAATCTCTTGTTTTATAGAGGTGGCAATGCTTGCTGATGATCACGTGATTACACGTCATGTTCTGTTGGTCATTTGGAGTTGATTTCTTTTTTAAAATAACTGAGAAATTACTTTGTTTTCACATTGAGATAAACATAGGACTTTGAAGAAAGGATGAAATGTTTTACCTAAACCCCCATGAACTTCTACTTTGCATACACTCTAATAGTTTTTGTGAAAATTGCCCTTTTCTCTTATAGTCCAATAAGCATAAGTGTTAATGACTAGTTTCACCTGCAGTGTAAACAGCCCAGTTAAAGTTCTTCTGCCAGCTTTAATGAGGGAATTTTAACTGAAGGGCAGTTATGACCATAAAAGCAGCTTGAAGCTTGCGTATGTCTGAATAATGACCTTGAAAAGCCTTCATAAAGTTCCCTTGCATGAAATAAGTTCAAATACATATTTTTTTCTTTCTGTCTGAAATGCCAATTAAATTAGGACTTAACTTTATTTCTTGTCTGCACTGATTATCATTAAGTTCTTGATCCTCTGATTGGACTCAACAGCTCTTCCATAACAACAGTAAACGAGTATCATCTAGTTCACTGGCAAATAATTAAGGATTATCCAACAAGACTGTGTTAATTATGTCTGCAGCAACAACAGGATCAGCCTGATGAGGGGTTCAGCAGTATTTAGATAATGGTCATTGGCTTTTGGCAGCAGAGAAAGAAAATACAATTATGCCAGATACGAGCTTGCTTTCAGCACTTACATACAGTGCTGTATTATTTTGAGTTGGTTGATGGGATGCATACAATAACATAAATCTACACTTTGTAAACTGGACATGACAGGCCTTAGGAATCATTATTATTTATTAATAATATATGTCAATTCTTCACCCTCTGTTGGCTGTATTGATCTGTTCTGAGCGATTTTAATCTCCTGGTCCTCTGTTGCTGATGTGAAGATATGGAATATATTGAACTTAGTGTCACTAAGTGCAATTTGCAAAGTTGTGCGTATTTCTTTTTAAAGTAATTAATTTGATTAATAGACGTTTAATACATTCTGGTAAACTCAGGTCATGTTCCTACTGCAGAGCCGTGCCTCTAACACGTGTTTTACTGGAAGCCGCCAGATGGAGGGAAGAGCTTTTCTCCTATTTCAGCCACAGTACCAAGAGAAAGCCTCTGTATTGTTACTGGGCTGGAGAAAGAGTGGGCAAAATGAATAATTGATCACAAAAGATGGATAGATTCCCTTCTGTGGAAAGCTGGTCCAATCGTGTGTTGTATTACCTGGAATGAAAGGTCTGATGTGCATTATCAGCAACCCCATGAGATTTTCCACCACCTTTAGCTTTTCATTTTGAATTTTTTCTTTTTGTTTTTGTTCTTGTCTTCTTTTAAAGTTTGTTTGAACATCACAAAGTTCACAACCTAATTTGTAAAATGCTGACGTCTTTAAAATAAGATGGCTTGTGTGCTAATTAACAATGCAGTCTGTTTCCCATAGACTGATATACAATTTAATACATACCGCAGGTTATGGCATTTCTGTTCCGACTTACATTTGTCCTTCCCAGAGAAGGAAAAACCAGTTTTGTTTAATATTTATAAATGATTTGTAGCACAACATTTGACAAATTGGTACCCTTCTACATGACTGCAGTAAAATCTTTTCCTAAATTTAAATCCAGTTTGTTTCTTCAGTAAAGAAAGTTTTGATTCACCTTGATATTTTCTTTTGTTTAATTTTGTTCTACAACCAGAATTCTTTCAATTAGTCATTTATTTGTGCATGTATACAATTGGAATATAACAGAATATATAAAAAGAGATTTATATAAATTGTGAATTTTAAATTTTTATGCCTGATTTAAAGGCATCTTTATGGCATCTAATGCATCCTATGATGGACTACAACTGAAAATATATGAATTGGATTTGAATATGACATGATCAGCCAAGCTCAAATGGTCAAACTAAAGAGTTTATTTGACTTTATCAAGTGGTTTTAAACGGGAGAACATTGACTAATGCAATATAAGAACAGAATGAAGCATCTTTAACATTATATTGTTGGTCAAGTTTGCACATTTGCTAAAGAAGGGCAGTCTAAAAAAGGGTCTAAATTTACTCTAAAGATTTAATCTAGTGTTAAATGTATTGGGAATCTAGAAATAAAAAATAAAAATGTCTGTGATGCACTGGGCTAAATGAGGAGCAATTACACTAGCATTATCTGTTGGTATAATCTTCTATGGATAAAATAGAAGAATCAAGAATGCATCATTATCCCTCAATAACAGCAAATTGTCCTCTACATAAAGTTAACAGAAATCAAGTGTTATTTTGCTTAAATTACTATCATTTTGCCTTTGTGTCAATGACAGCCACAGCGAGAAGCATAATTTCCTTCTAGGTTATTTGTCCATCCAGCCCATTCTCATGGAAGCAAAACCTCAAGTGAACGTCTTCATATCTGGTACAAATGGTCACGGAATCAACAATAAACTTTAGAACTGGTATGACGTCAAATTCACTGTAAGCTTATGTCATATGGAATATCAAGCATATATATTGTGGAATATCATTGATCTGACAAAAATACTCTCTTGCACTCAGGGAATTTATTTTATTTAATGGCCAAAGATCAACATCATAGTGACGTGTTACTGTTAGCATATAGTTTTATTATATCAGAACATTCTTTTTATATCACAATCCATCAGCCCTATTGGTGTTGAGTTATAAATGTGCCTCATATGGCATGTGAATGTAAACAGTCATGGCTTATTGAAAACACAGTAAATCTTAAAGGAATATTTACATCATGCTTTACACTGTCATCAGTTACAGGCAGAATAGTAACAGGAACAGAAATGGCCCAAGGCAAGATGCCAAACACAAGTAATTTGAAGTAAAAGGCAGTATACTGCCATTTTTGTTCTTTTTAAAATGTCAGTTTAATTGGATGCTGTAATGGGAAAATGTGGGGTTGACAGAGGGGATATTGCCTTCTCAAGCTGTAAAAGACTGCCTTTGATAACAGGTAGACAAGCTCTCCGCGAAGTTGACACAACAATAACTATTCAGGTGAACGACTTTGCTTTGTATTGACTTTACGCTGCAGCTCAACAATGAGCTCACAGTTTAGGACTACACAGAGACACCATAACTCCTCACAACAGAACAATGTTTTTCTGTGACCTCTTGTCTCCTCCCTTAGGTAGCGGGGTTGAATGAAGCATACCGTGACATTGAGAAAGGGTGTGAACATTGAAGTGGCACCAGACACCTTCAGTGATATGCCACATAGAAAATTTAGCACTTCTAACACAGCATATGCCATAGCTATTTCAGAGTACACAGCTGAACTGGGGTCAGAGAAAGGTGAAAGCAAGAGTATGACTATGTGAACACTGGTGAGGAGCAGTCATTTTGCACTTTTACAGTCAAGTTAAATATTGAATGAAAGGCAACAGCAAAAATGTAAGGAACCCAGCTCAGCTTCTCCCAGCATCATGTCCAATGACTTTTGCTCAAAAGAAAACAATGACGTTTTTATGTTTTGAAAACAGAAGCATTTCAGTCAGCAAAACAACTTACTTTCCATTTTTCTTCTCCAGCATTGTCAGATTCCTTTCTTTATTGCACAGCACTCAGCCTTCAAACCATTGACAACAAGAAAGTTGCTGTCATACAAAAATTGCTGAGGTAAGTAATTTCAGTGGATTCTTCCTTTTGATCTTAAGCTCCAGTATGAAATTTAACCACCCATAAAAGATTAATTACCTCCTGAGAGAGTCTTTTATGACCACGGTTTATCACTGGGGAAAGGTCCAACCTGCAATTCTTTTATTTCACTCTGAGACATTACATGTAAAGAGAGACTGTTGATCATATTCTCCACCACTTATCCAATCATGACCAATCTAAGAAAGTGTCTGAGAAGATCTGAGAAGCCCGATGGAAACTGGAACCAGTTATCAGTTATTTCAGCCAAACAGAATAAAATGTACTGAGTGATATTTTCTGCTTGAACTAGAGGGGTCATGGACAATCCTAGCTTCTTTTCAAGAACTCTTGAAAAGCATATATTCTGTCAGTGCACCGTAGCATGGAGCACTGTAGCTTGTTGTTAGCAGATGTCCATGATTTTACATTGCTTTTTGTTTTTTTTTATTTAAATTGATCACATTTAATACATTTATTAACCTCCATCAGCCAGTATTTGAGTCCAACAGAACAGATACTTAGCGGGAATATTGTTGTTTTAATATATTTTCTTTCCTTTACTCAGAATCAACTTGGAATCATTTACAGTTGTAAAACTTGGGGAGCTACTTTTTTTAAAGAAATTATAAATGAACTGGAAATGTGCCCATATGTATACTTCCTTGGTTAAATAAAAATGTACATGTAATGGATGATTGTATATATTATTTTTGATATTGTAATTATCTACTGTAGTGCATTTTTCTGTTGTATATAGATTTTTGTTTATATTGGATTTAGTTTGGTTTAACAAAATATATCTGAAGTCAGTTAGCATAGGACTGTTTTTCCAATGTAATGTGCATTACCTGTTAAGACAGAAAAAGAAAAAGGAAAAAAAGAAAAAACAACAAATAGATGTAACAAAGGAATTCATTCAGTAATTCAGTATAAGATAGAGATGTTTCAATTTCCATGTTCTGGACAAAATTGGGTGTGCATTTCTGTGCAGCTCAGAGCTGCTCTATCAAATTGTTGTGGCAAGCAGCACAACATTACAATGTCCTTTGGGATGCCAGCACAATAGGCGCCGGAAGAGCCAGAGGATGGAGACTTAGACTTTGTACCAAACCCTGAATGCATACAGTGTGGAGTCAGAGTCTAGATGATGGTTTAGTGAGAGCGTCTTGTTCATGGATACCAATGCTTCTTGGTTTTTAACAAGACAAGTTTGGGAGGCTGCTTTGGTATTTGTCCTTTGTTCTGTATTCAGCTGCTCATGGTGTTTGACCTTGGCTGACTGGTTGTTGTCAAAAGACACAACTCAAACTCTGTGAAAAAACAAACGAAAAACTTTGAAGCTAATGACGTTCAAAAGTTTTAGTTTTTTCCATGGTTTAGATTTTATGTTAATTTTACATAATTTTATCCCTCATTTTAGTCTGGCTGTAATTAATTTCTGGTTGTTCTTTTTTTCACTGACATGCTTGTTTCAATGACTTTTGTTGTTTGCTTCACACATGTAATTATTTCTGCATCTTTGTTGCAGTTCCTTGTAAAACAATTCACCCCCTTGGATTTTTGCTTATTTTGTTACATTATAATTTCTAATTGAAGTATTTTTTTGTTTCAATTTTATTTTATGGAACTGCACAAAATAATGTTACGTGATCTGTCAATATCTTTTTTGAAAGGCCCTAGAGGTTGCAATACTTAAGCAAGAGGTAACGTTAACCAACGAAGACCAAGGGACTGTCTAAACAAGTCAGGGACAAAGATGTTGAGAAGTACAAGTAAGAGTTGGTTTATAATCCCAAGGAGTACCATTAAATCTAACATAATCAAATGAAAAGAACATGGCACCACAACAATCCTGCCGAGAGAGGGCTGCCCACCAAAACTGAACCAAAGCACTGAAGGAGCTGCAGAGTTCCACAGAAGAGTGGCCAGAAGAAAGCCATTTCTTTCAGCTAAAAATAAGAAGGCATATTTTAAGTTTGCAAAAATACATGTGGGAGGCTCCCAAAATGTATGGAGGAAGGCGCTCTGGTCAGATGTGATCAACACATTTCATCCCAAGAACACCATCACCACAGTGAAACATGGTGGAAGCATCATAAAGTGGGGATGTTTTTTTAGTAGCGAGGACTGGAAAATGGTCCGAGTCAAGGAAGAGGTGGATGTTGTAAAATACAGGGATATTCTTGAGCAAAACCTGTATCAGTCTGTAAGTGATTGGAGACTAGGATGGAGGTTCACCTTCCAGCAGGACAATGGCCTAAGCATGCTGCTGAAACAACACTTGAGTGGTTTAAGGGGAAACATATAAATGTGTTGGAATGGCCTAGTCAGAGCCGAGACCTCAATCCACTTGGGAAGTTGTGGTCAGACTTAAAGATTGCCGTTCACAGGCGTAAACCATTAAGCTTGAAGGAGCTTGAATAGTTTTCCCTTGAGGAATGGGCAACAATCCCAGCGGTAAGATGTGGCAAGCTCACAGAGACTTATTAAAAACATCTTGCAGCTGTAATTGCTGCACCATTTTTTTTTTTTTTTTTTTTTGGTTCACAATAATAAAAAATCCGATCTTTAAAGTTGTAAGTATGTTCGGTGAATTAAAGATACTTTGCTTGTACCTCACCCTTAGACATTGTATTCACTCTTGGATTTTGTGTAATATGAGTACAATTTCCACTGACTGCACCGTCACTATTATTTTGAAATCATTCACGACCATAAAACATGTGCAATTGTAATATAAAGTCTGATGAGTTGATTAATAGTAAAAATCCAAAAAGAAGGTAGCCATAAAGCTTTGCCTGACTTTAAAAAAAACCTATTATGTATTAATACATTTCTGTGCATGTGGAAAAAGTGAAGTGTGAAATTCCAGCTAAAGAAACCACAGTACCTTGAAAAATGATTGGGTACCAAAAAAATCAAGGTCTGCTCTTCTTATCAGCCACATCCTTTGGCATTATCCTCATTTTACCCTTATCTTTTCCTTACTGTACCTCATATAACTTTATTTTATCTGTATTAATTAATCTACTATGATTACCAAACTGCTTACCCATCAATGAAATAAGATGAATGGTGTATATTCTCTGGCTTATGGGACACACTTCACTGTTAGCGGCACTTACACCACAAAACCATGACTTTGGCAAATTCTTCTAACTGATAAATTTAAATATTGTTTCCAAAATTTCAACTTCTGATAAGGAAACTCCCACAAATACAAATTCAACACAAATGCAACAACATAGATGAACACCTTGTCCATTTATTTATCTCAATAAAAATGTAAATAAATCTTAAAATTACATTTTACATCTATTGGTGTTGAATGAATCCATCTTCTCAGTATCTGAATACACTTTATATCCAATAAATTTATATCTTTACACTCATGCAATGCAAAACTGTACTTTAATTGTTTAAAATACATATGCTGTATTCTATACTATTCTATATATTACTGAAAATTTAATACATTGATGGTTACACCAAACAAACTAAATTTATGAAACTAATTGTACAATTAAAATGTATTGTTGACAGATGTATACTAATAAATATTTGTGAAATAACAAGTTGTTTCCATTACCAATTGTTTATCATTACCAGATTTTTATTTACTGTATGTGTATACTAAATATCAATGTCTTTTTCTCCATAAAAATTCAACGCTAATGTTGATATGAGTACTATCAACATGGCTAATAAAGTATTCAGGTGCTCCACTGTAAGATGTGAGCTGTGTAATGTACGCTCAAATTTTAATTACGACATTGAACCCGGTGTCAGAGGAAGTGAATGAAAGATATGGCTCTTTTGTGACAACTCAAATGAGTTTTTCCTTTTTGCATTTCTGTAATACACTATTAACATACTCAATGTGAATCCAGAATTTTATTTATTCTTTTTACTGAAAAAAATATCTACTGAAAGCTGAGAGGTTAATAATGACAATGCTAATCATACTCCAACACTGATAACTGACCTGTATCATGTTACTGATACATATTGATTTTCCTGACTAGGATGCCAGTGGTTCAGTTTTCTCACTAAAAGGAGTGTAAAATATTACTACAGCTCATAGCGCCATAGCCCAAGTCATTCAAAGTCTTATTCAAGTTTGAACTAGGACATTTTTAATTAAAATCATCCATTAACATTTGGTTTGTGGCTCTAGAAAATGGGATCCAAGGCACAAATGGCAAAGCTATAATTTAATCTTAAAAGGTGCTCTGTCTAAAGGCATCAGGTAAGGTCAGTTCCATCACAATCTCCATCTGCATCTCCAGCTGAGTTATGATCCCTCAATGATGTTATGATATAAAAAAATTGATCCTGACTGAGCACATAATTGACTTGAATTGACTATAGAGAGAATGAAAGATTGATATTACAGTTTAATCCTCTTTCACATAGTGAGAGGTCATTCAGTTGTGGTCAGAGAGCTCTGGACATGCAGAGATTCTTAGTCTTGATGCTTAATTGCTCAGATATGGAATTAATCCTTTGCTATCCGTGAGCAAGACGGGCTTCAAAGACACACACACACACACACACACACACACACACACACACACACACACTTACAGTATAGTAGACTTCTAGGAAAAGCACCTGCATGGTCTTAACTAATATATATACATATATATATATATATATATATATATATATATATATATATATATATATATATATATATAGTTTACTGGTCACTACTTCATTAATTATAATTAAAAGAGGTGGCAGAGGTAAGGACAAATTCCTCTGCCATAGTGTGAGGCGTTTTAAACCAGGAAACTGCAAACTACTTCGGGAGAGCTGAGCATTTGATGAGACAGATGCTACTTTAGTAAAACAACTCTGCTATTTACAACAGTTAAGTAATTAAAATAAATAAATAAAAACCTCCCTAAATAACACAACCTTCTCTATTTGTTTGTTTGGGGATCTCTCTCTCTCTCTCCCTCTCTCTCTCTCTCTCTCTCTCTTAAAAGATCCCCACCACTCTTCACTCTCACCAACTGCCTCACAGAAATAAAATCAAGGATGCAGGTCAACCTACACCAAATCTGACATGCTAATAATTGTCTCAAAATCCCTCACAAAATCTACTCAATGATTCACCCTCCAAATTCCTCAATAAACTTCAGTTATCCAGAACTTTGCTTCTCACCTTCTTACCCATTCCCGCATCTGATACCACGTCACCCCTGTCCTCAAGAATCTTCACTAGCTTCCAATTCCTCAACATATTCAATTTAAAGTTTTCCTCCTCACTTTCAACATCCTCCATAACGAGGCCCCCCTCCTACCTTACCAACCGCTTTCACCTCTATATTCCATCCCGAAGCCTCTGGTCCTTAGATTCTAACTTCCTCCACCCTCCAGTCAAGACCAAGCACAGAACCTGGAGAGACAGAGCCTTCTCCATTCCAGCCCCCTTTCTTTGGAACTCTTTGCCACCTCTAATCAGACACTGCACAGAACCATCCATCTTCAAATCAGTGCTCAAAATAGTTTTAAAAGTGCTTTTAATTAATACTTGTCATTTACTTAATCTTAACTTTTTGACATAGTGTAAAGCGCCTTTCAGTATAATATTAAATGCACTATAAATTAAATGTATTATTATTATTATTACTAGAAAAAACTAGATTGTGTTATTATTTGTAGGTAACCTTGATTTTTCAAAAAATATTCAAAACCTCAATTATAAAGACTATGCCAGAATCACTGCATCCCTTAAAAACGTGTGTGGTGAGTAAATAGCTTTTCATTTTTGAAGCACAGCCCTAACTCATCTTGTACTCAATTTACCAGCTAAATAGTCTGAAATAGTTTGAAGGCATGAACCAAGTAACTCTAGCTTGTGTAAGTTGTGAGTTGCTTTTTTTTTAAGTTAGGTCCCCCAGTGAAAAAGAATACCCTTGACATTTAGTTTCGTGTTCTTATTCCCCCACAGAGAATTTATGATAAAAATATAAAAATGGCTAACGTTAATGTATTCTAATTGAAAAACAAACAGATGTAGGCGTTGAGGTTCAATCCATGGTTATTCAGGCACCTAATTAAGTGTTTGTTTAAGAACTGTTTAATTTATGAGGGATGATTCACTCAGTGAAGGTAACAGTTAAAGGAGAGTCGTGACTTTTAAATAAAGTATAAATTAATAGTTTATTCCATCTAAGGTTAGCATGGCGCTATGTGAAAAAAATCTTATCAGAGCATGAAGTATTTCAAGAATTAATATGAACTGTCTTCTGGTTTATGACTTAGTGGCAACTTCCCAAACATCAATCAACTACCCAGTCGATCAACGACCCAGTTTTTCACTTGAAAAATAATCATTAACTTAACTGTCCAGTCCTTTATAGCTTTAGATCAATAGTCATGCAGCATTATTAATTATCTTTAATGCCTTGATATAATGTTCATTTAATTTGATATCCATGTTTTTTTTATTTTAATATCCATGTTTACAATTTACTTTGCTTCTGTTTTTCCTGGTAAGCTCAGTGTTAAACTAATCAAGATGGAAATTTCAACAACAAATTCTGTTCACTCACAAAGCATGATGATGAATATTCGTGGATTTATTCAGTTAACGATAACTGGCAATGAATGGAGTATTTCTATTTGATTTAATGAAATAAATACCTGTATTTGTGCACTCCCACATAAAACAAACTTTCCCAGGTGCTAGAAGAACTAGCTCTTCATTTTTCTCTCACAATCAGACCACAGTTCAGAGTCTAATAGCAATTAATCATCCATTACAAGGTGTATCATGTTTTTTTTTTTTTTTTTATTTACTGGCAATAATTAAGGAGAGCAAAAAGAAACAAATGCAAGCCTTAGTGTCACTTCTGTGGATCAGAACATGTGTGTTGCTCCTTGGGATACAGTCCAGGTTCAGCAGCATGCTTTAAATGAAAAAAGCTAATCATGCTAAAATAATTTAAAGCTGTTTTATGTGACTTAGAGGCAGTTATTTTAAAATGTAATAATAATAATAATAATAATAATAATAATAATAATAATAATAATAATATTAATAATGATAATAATAATAATAATAATAAGACTAATAATAATAATAATATTAATAATAATGAAACTCTTTGACTAAATTCTAAGAAAAAAGAGCTATTTGTCCCATTTAGCTAAACCGTAAATAACCTTTGATTCCTCTCTACTTCTGTGTGATCTTGCTGTATTCCTATCAGTTACCTGTTGTGAATTCCCTACAGAGAACAGAAAATGCATTTAGTAAGTGCTAGGTACTCAAAAACAATCCCTTACAAGTAAGCACTATATTGTATTCCTTACTAGTGAGTCTTGAAGTAAACCCTCCCCTACAGCCCAATCATTTGCAAGGGTTTGGCTTTTGGGATGTCGGAGTTGATCCACAGAGCTGAACACTGCACCTTTGGCTAGCCTGTACATGCCTGAGCACTTCATTGTGGGGGTCTTGTCCATCATCTCTGGGAAAGCTATCACCACAACTCACAGGTATTCAGAGAAAATGACTGCACAACTGGGGAGACTCAATAAACCTAGTCTCCCGTTGAGAATGCTTGACTGCAGGTCCGTTGACAAGTCTCTCGTTTCGCCACCACTGAAATATTTATCACCACAACTTATCGCTCCATGATCAATTATACACCTGCCAAAGGCTTGGAATGAATTATTAACATGCTCCTAATAAGCATCTCACCCATTGATTTTTGTCACTCCTTTGAGATGGATATACTAGATGGGGTTTTCTTCAGCTCTTTTTCTTGACAGTTGTCCGATTACCATTGGGAGCCAGTGTGACTTGACATTTCAGGATCAACAGTAAATCTGAAGAAGCAAGGCTTAGATCGGCAACGTCAGTCAAGATTTTAACTTTGTAAATTTTCAAAAGAAACTAGCGTCATTAGTGTTATAAACAACATTTGACATCAAAGAGTGTTTTCATTTGTCATGTAGCTTCTAATTAAACAATAGCTCCATAAAATGGGTTCATGCTGAGAGACAAACAGTCAAAACAAAATTAAATTGGATTTTAAGTGATATAAAACACAAAATTGACATTTAACATAGCAAAGCAAGAAAAAATATCAAACTTTTGCATTAAACTAACTAGAAGAATGGACTTTTTCTTTTTTTGGACTTTCATGTTTTAATCGTTTACCTTCCAATTCACCTATTTACCTTCCTGTCCAATTACAAATGACCTTCTTTGTAAGCTGCCTATTTAAGATTTATTGATTTAACTTGCAAAATTCACTGGAAAAATGACTGCCTACATTAAAATGCCTCCATCCTTGTCCCAAATCTTATAAGACATATCTGTGTATCTTGTGACAAAAGCTGACAAGTTCCAGGTTAGCATGACATTTTTATCAACTTTGTAGACATTTTTATGTTCTCTGCAGCATGAGATGCTGAACTGGGAGCTCAAACGAAAAGGCAATAAGATCCTCATGCATAATAAATAAATATAGTTGTTCATTAAAACAAGTGACACTTATTCCTCAGTGATTTCAAGTAACTCAAAAGACCTTGAATCACAAATCATTTTTTTTTTTTTTTTTGCCATGGCCACTGTAACCTTCACAAAACTCTTCTCCCATCTACCTGTTTGAGGAAACTCAGATGAATCATTTCATTCCTCCATTTCCATCTGCAGGCACACCCCTGTGCCCCATTCATGATGGTTTCATCCAGTGCCAAGGCTAACATATGCCAGCAGCCACTAAGAGTTGAGGAGAAAAACTGAAGTGTAACTTTCTTCATAGCCACAGCTCCTAGTTTCGACAGACTCGCCCTGCCAGGGAAAGAGTGATTGCTGAGGAGATCGAGTCTGAAAGTCAGTTTTCACATTGGATAAGGCACTCAAGATTAGTTTTCAAAATGATGTGTAGATGTGCTCAGATTCTGCAAGAGAAAGGTTGGACAGAGACCAGACTACTTTTTGTACTTTTTCCCTCAAGTGTCAAACATCTAGGAGACGTTTTCAATTTTAGATTAATTTTGCAGTCTTGTGCTTTTGTTTAGTTAATGCCAGCCAGCTTACAGATAAAGTGTAAGGCATTTTCTGTTGTCAGAATTCAAATATGTCTTCATCAGAAGTTTTTCCTTTTATCTAATTATACTGAAGTGTTTTTCTCTGGGATTCTGCTAAATGTCATGTCGTCCAGTCCATCACTATTAACCAACAAATAAGCGGACTTCCGAATGTGTTCAGACAACTGCAGAAGATATCAACACCAGTCCACAAGGCATATAAAACTGATCAAAGACTAAGAGATTAATAGCTGTGCCCAGATGGAAAATAGGGTAATTAACGAGGAGCTTAGAAGCAAATTAAATAGACTGCAATGCAATTATGGAGGTGAGTGTTGATCAATAACCTTGACTAGCAGCCTCTGGGATGCATCATGCAAAAGAATGTCGTGTTTTTGGTCTGTAAGTAGAGAAACATCCCAAAATATAGCAGCAGGGTAGTGAGTGTGTGTCTGTTTTATTCTTGTCTTTTCTTTTTTCGTCCTATTTGAAGCAAATATGGGCAAAGACATAACAATAATCCATACTGTAATATAGCTCCAATGTTGGAAATGGGCAATAAAGTCACTGATGGATCAATTTCTCATTGATTAGCCCTCTGGCTTGTATTTAAATTCAGAGTGAGATCAGGAGTTCTGGGCCTATGACCTCCAGGAAATTATCATTAGACTAGTTAATTAGAAGCTGTTTTAGTTTGCATTCAGGAGTAGTACAAGAGCCTAATTGGTTGAAAAATATCATTTTAAAACAGATATAATGAAATAATTTTCACCCCAGAAAGATCTGAACTTGATTGAGCTGTTTTCTGAACATATTGGAAGGGTTTTCAAAAATAGTTTTTCTTTCTTTGACAATTTTCCGCAGTGGAAAATGAATAATAATAATTGTATCTTCTGCTCACAAACCCAATACTGCAGCATGGATTTATTTTTAACCATTCTATTCCGAGTGTCACATTCTTCAATACGATGTGGTGGTTTAGTCTTTTAAAGGCACCCTGCAGAGTTCTCATTGCAAACAAAAATGGTTTTATTTATAGTCATTATTTCTCACCAGAATTCCTTTTGTGCATCCTTAAGGCTCAAAGAATACTAGGTGCACTTTCAATTCTAAGGTGTTATGAATCAGGGCAGAATTGAAAAAAAGAAAATCCTCTGGTCCTTCTAGTCTTAAAAACTAGGTACAATGAATTATTAATATCCATTCCACAATAACAAAGTCATGATTTGATTGTTTGAAAAACTACTTTAAGCAACATTAAATTGAAGTTATAATTTTCTAGTGTTAACGCTTTCTAACATCATTGTGGAGGAATTTTGAGCCACTCCTCTTTACAACAATCCTCAGTTTATTGAGGTTTGCAGGCACGTCTTTATATACAGATTTCCAGAGGCTCCGCAACAGTTTTTCAATCAGGTTGAGGTCTGGACTTTGACTGGACTATTACAAGAAATTGATTCTTTTTGTTTTTCAGCCATTTTATTATAGAATTGTTGCTGTGTTGGGGATTATTGCCCTGTTGCACAATTCAACTTCAGCCCAGCGTTAGCGAGAAGACTGATGGTCTCACATTTGATCCTAGAATATTATTTTACAAAGGGGTTCATGGTCAACTCAATTTCTACAAGGTGCTCAGGAGGTTAAATAAGCCCAAATCATTACCCCTTCACTACTGTGCTTGACAACTGATTTAAGGTGTTTGTGCGTATATGCTGTTTTTGATATTTGACAAACATGCAGTCCATTAAGGTAAAACAGCTCCACGTTGATCTTGTCTATCCAAAGGATATTCCTCCAGGAGAATTGTGTTTTACTCAGATGTAACTCTGCAAATTTAAGCTGTGAGAGAAGACCTTTTCTCCTGGCATCACTTTTAAGGCAAGGCAGTTTATTTGTATAGCACATTTCATGTAAAGGACAATTGAAAGTGCTTTACATGAAACAAAAGCATTACAGACAGACATTTTCAGACAAAGAGAATTTGTTCAGGCTTTTCTTAAAGACTGGTAAGAACTGGATGATTTTTACATATTTTCTGTGTAGAATTTGTAGCTTGTAGTGAGTAGTGGACGTTTAATCGTTTCCCTTTGAACCTAGTGTAATATAAACAACACAGGGTTTGATTTCGGTTTTTAGACAGTACTGCTACTTCCACCTAATGTGACTGTTGTTGCAATTTTCTGAGGTTTTACAGTGTGGTTACCCATTTTATGTGTAAAAAAATGTTAAGGAAGGTGCCTCTTTAATGCAGAAATTAAACATACACATAATATATGTGTATGTTTACTTGTATGTTTAACATATTTTTTTGCATCTTTTTACTTGTTAGTAAATACTTGATATTATTGTTGTTATAAGTGTGTTTTTCTGTTTTTGTATTTGCAAACTTAAAAAAAAAATCATCATTGTGTGTATGTTCATTTTTCTGTCTTGATCAGTGTTCATTTATTTTAGACTTTTTCTGTCTATGTTTTCTGGAAACACCAGAAGATGATGGAAAAAGTTCTGCTTGGCCAGACAGCATGCAGAACTCAGTTCCCTCCTTGCAGGAACATAATTTTATTGCTCTCACTGCAAACAGATATTCCTTTGAAATATGTACCACAGTCAGTATCAGTAGGTAGCACTGATCAGTGACTAAAATGTAGAAATGTACAGAAGATCAAGCCTGCTGGTTTTTTTTTTTTTTTTTTTTTTTTTTTTTTAGGACTACCCAGAGATTGAAATTTTCACTTTTTTGTGACTTTTTAGTATTTGATGAAATACCCTGACGTTTGGAAACATCCATGCCTCCCATCTTAATAAGTTTTTTAAGGATACCTCTTTAGAAGTTCCAGCAGTTGAAGGGGCAATGTACTGCTCCTGGTGAACTTCCTATGTCTAATCATTAAAGTTTACACAAGGAGGGCAAGTCCATTTTCTTATGTCTAGTTGGATACTGTCTCTACTTTTAATATTGAAATAATAGACTAAGTTTTTAGTCTTGGATCTTGTGTCTTGGACCCCACACTATTTTTCTTTTCAACTTCACTGTTTGTGAATTCAGAAATGTTCAACTGCTGAAAAAGAAAAGCTTTTTTATGGAACTGCTGCTGAAGTGTGTCAGACTTTAAAATTCAAAGATATTTTTTTCTTTTTTCTTCTAAAGAAAACAGTGGATACCCCACCCAGAGCTCTTTATCTTACCAAGTTAATAAAAGAACCTGCTCTGCTCCTGATTCTATATGAGTAATAAATTATATTTAACATTGTGAATGTCATCTCTAGAGAAAAACAGCCCCACTGCTTATTCAGACTATAAAAGAGCCAAACAGTGTGTGCAGTAAGTGGCAAAGCACAGAGTTTTTAATGTACAATGAAAAACTGTAGGCCTTCGCCATGCTATCAAATCACATCCATGTATAAAAGTTTTCATTGCAGTCTCTTAAATTAAACGCAATCTGGTACAAAACCTTCTCAGCTTTTGGGATTTGTGGATTCTTTTATTTATTTATTTATTTGTCATTATTTACAGTATTTTTGCATTGCAGCACAATGCATTTTATATAGTTTTATAATATTTTTATCCCCACTTATGTTAAAGATGCCCTACAGAAATTTTGCCCCCTATCGACAGCTAATTCAACATCCAAGTTGCATCCTACCGGAACTGTGAGCTTATCTTGACTCTTGTCTTGTCTCTTGCTTTGTCCCTTTCTCTGTTCCCTTTCCTCTCTTCTTCCTATAATATGTTATTGTGTTTCTTTGCTGATTTATCCACAGTGTGCATTCACAGTTGGTGCGTTTACATCCATTTGCTAGCATGTGACGCGTTCACAAAGTGAAACGCTGCTGCAACATCACTCGGAGTACCAGATGTTTAACGCGGCTTCTCAGGCTCAGGACGCTGCTGGGCAGCAGCACCTCCAGAAATACACACAACTGTTTATGAGTTTTAAGGTTGCAAGTTATGTAATGCATCTTTAAGGGTTTTGGGGGGGAAAATCTACTTACAGTGTATATATATAACTTATTTGTAACATTGCTACATTCATATATTTGGTTTAATTCTTAAATCATTTATTTGTCACAAGTTCCATAAGATTGTTTTGGTTAAATGACAAAACAGCTGCTAACTGTGAACTGTAAGTCATATGAGATTTATTTTTCCAGCTAAAACCTCACTGAAGGTTCTTTATTTTAATTTTTTAATTTATTTATCACAAAGATACAGATGGAGCTTCAAAAGCAAAAATGATCTGCCTATACTAGCAAAGCTGTGCAGTACCACGAGCCACGTTGAAAAATGGATGGGTTTAAATGGTTTCTTTGTGACTATATGATATGAGAAAGTTTTATAATAAGACAGATTCCATTATTAATGATTCAGTGGGATTTTTGCTTAACATTTCAGCTGATCTGCATAAAAGTAGATTTTAGAAATTGGACATCTGAACACAGAATCCTGTTTCCTCATGGGGTTTTTCTCTGAGCAAGTGATCCACAAAATCCCAGTGCATAGAGAGATAAAGAGAGAGAGGCAAAAGAGAAACTGATAGTGTGGGGGTGGGGGTGGGGGGGGGGGGGGGGGGGGGGGTGGCAGAAGAATGTGACACAGGACTGCATTTCAGCTCCGCTGCCTCCCATCCTGTGTGTGTGGCTGTGGTGGATCTGAAAACCTCAGCTTCGCCCCACAGCAATAGCAAGAACAGGAACATTCTTGGGGAGACTAAATTTAGACCCAATGTGCTTTACCATCAATCCCGATTAAGCTAACTGCAGAGCTGCAGTAGTTCTGGGAAGAATATGTCTGAGCTTTGAATCCACGTTACATAAGTGTTACTTTGTGTTTTGTTTCTGCATGTTTGAAAATGAAGGAACTTTCATGTTTCTGGGGGTGCTTTACTGTATTTCTCTTTTCAAATAGTCCAGCCTTCATCCACACTAGATGAGCAAATGTCTTGCTTGCTGGAAACTGATAAGGTTGCATACATTTTTTAACACAATTTCATATGGATGACATAGTTTTACTTACACAGGGGGAAAAAGTCTATATGTCTTGACCAAAACAAAATAAACAAGTGAATTTGTTCAGTAAAGTGAAAACAAACTGCATTTAAAAAATTAATGTTTTGTCATTGCAATGAACAGGAAATATAAAAAAAAACTAGCAGTATCCCAGTACTTAAATTAATATAAACACAAGTATATTTTATTGCATTTTTAAAAACTACCCTAAGTTTTACTCATCAAAGCTGTAAGAAATATTCTGTTGTGTTGGTTGTCTGGTGTTAGGTTGGATTGAAGGGTTGTTGCTTCTATTTACTCTATCCTTGTCTCTTCTTCCTTTTTTCTACTTTGCTTTTTACTTCTTTTTTTTGTCCCCTCCAGTTAGGTTCAGCAAGATTACCTAAATTCCATAAATCCAAATGCATAAGATAAAACTATATATTTGTATGAATATAGAAATAAAAAATTAGATTATCAAGAGGAGCCTTATACCCACAAAGCTCCCCTTGGCAAAGGAAATTTGTTTGGCACAACACTGCAGCCAGACCATCATTCTATTTGCTACAATGCTGGACAGGACAAGTTAACAAAAAAAAAAAAAACCTAGTCTGAGACTTGTTGCAAAGTTGCACTTTTTAAATTTCTTACACACTGCACACTGTTCCAATTAATTCAGATCAGTTTTATTCATAAACCCTTCTCATGCAGAAAGCAACACAGTGCTTCACATTATAGGAACAATGTATGCAAATTAAAATAAAAAAGAAGCCTTCACACACAAAAGTAAATAACAAAGCAATTTAAAAACACACACCCCATTATAGTCTCTTTCCCACACAATCACACATGCATGCACACACACACACTTACACAGAACCACAAACAAAGGGCAGCATTAGGATACAGCTTGTTACTGTGTCTTAGCTAAATGTAGATATACAGATGTTAAAAGAATTAAACATCTGGCTTGATGCTGTTGTGAGGATACTATATCTTGGGGATCCATTTACAGTGGAACCCAGCCCACCCATGTCCACAGAGGGCTCCACCACTGGAACCATCCTGACTTTGGCAGGCCTGAGTTCAACCCATAGCCATGGGGCTGCAGTGCAGGGCCCCCAGTCACCCCAAAAAGACTGATCACCCTGCAAGCCATGCAAACCAAGCCGGCAAAGCCACCAGTGTGGAGAATCTCCATGAAAACAGCACTGGAGTTAAAAAATAAAAACAAGTTAAAATTAACCTTAAAACGCCAAGAACAGATAAGAGCAACAAGAATAAAGATGCAGATAAAGGAGTTATTAATGATAATAAAATATCAAATAAAATATGACTAAACATGAATAAATAATTTGAAATCAATAAAAAGCTAAGCTAAAAAAGCATCCGGCCTCTTTTAAAAACATAAACAGACAACAACCTTAAAACCACCTGTTCACTAAAAAAAACAAAACAAAAAAACAAAAAAAAAAAAGATATATTGTCATATTTTCATTGCTGTTCTCAGATATTATTCAAGAATTAAAGCATGACAATGCATTCATCCTCTGCTTGATGCAGTGGAGTCACATTATCACTACATGAGTACACTCGCTAAAAGCTTTGACTTGTTTTTTTCTATGCATCAAAAACTGCACCTTAAATCTGAAGCTTTTTCAGACAAGCATTTGCATCTGTGTTATGACATATAAACACATGCAGATGCAAACACACAATCATATTTGTAATGACTGCATGTCTCCCTAAGAGCTGTAATACCTTTTTACTCTGAGACATATGTTTCAGTCTGACATTTTCATTTTCATCACCTCATACATTATGAATGAATCCTAACATAAATAACAAATCTCTGACAGGCGTTTACACATGGCATTTTTCATTTCATCATGTATTTAACTGACTATGGGAGCTTGGAAAAGATGCTTCATCTAATTTTGTTTACATTTTAGCTCTCTACTGAACTAGATCATGCAAAAATTATGAAAATGCAAAGTGAAAATATTCTTTGTATCTTTAAAACCTCAACTAAGTTATATTCACTATTTCAAAAATAGTAAAGTTGACATGTTTTGTTAACCTATTATCTCTAAATATACACAAGCCATCTGGGTAATTAACAGACTGGAACTAATTAATTTAACATTTAGCCATCCTCCTTTAAATACTCATTACAAACAACAACCAAATTATTAATTCAGACAGTGTGTATTGACAGCAGGGCAGCACAACATGTTGAGGTCACCATGGCAACAACAAAAAAGCGAAGCTTGAAATTCATCCTTGGTCTGAAGAAATTTTTTTCCATTTTTTTTTTTTTTTTTTTTTTCTCTTTTGGCTTTCATTGCTGACCCTGTGTGAGTTTTCCACACACAGACATAAGGTTGCTCGGTGGGCACCATGCACAGCAATAGTTCCCTTATTAATAGGCCAGTAAATGCCATCTGCATTAGCAAAAATTTGTGATGGATTTTTCCTGTCAAACATGCATGTATTCTGTTCCAGACTAATCAAATATTTATTCAAATGCCATGTTCCTCAAATAGTGCAATAGTTAACGCTTCACTTAGTTGGAGGGAGGGGTTGGGAGGGCACTATTGATTAATATTCCTTGTTTCATTTGCATGCAGCCTACTGCGTCTTGACTCGTGCAGATGAAATTTAACTGGATCCATTGAGCTGATGGTGCCACGATTCATCATGGAAATAAATGCATCAGCTTTACAATGTTGTTTTCATGGAAGACATTTAAAACATGAATATATTAGGTGAACTCACAATGTCACTTTTGTTTGCACTGGGCTTGTCAAATTAGTTTTCTGCAACATCCTTTATACAAAACATGCTCTCAGTTGTGAAGGCATCTTTCATTCACAACCCCCTGAAATTTTAATACTGATATCCAGTTGGGACACTTATTTTTCCATATGAGCAGAGTATACTTCTGTTCCCAATGGTGTAAATATATGAATGTCCAGCGCATTCCCCTTCTTTACTCATCACATCTTTTTAAACTCATAGAATACTTCTCATCCATCACTTACTGATGCACAGAGTTCCTCTATAACAGGATATTGCAAGTTATCATTCTACAGTGATAAGTGACTGACAGGTTAAACAGGGACAGAGAAATCTCATTCTATAGCACTGGTTTATCAGCTACTCACATGGGTCATGTACGATGCTTGCAAAGGAGGAGGAAGACACCTAGCTCTCAGTTCAACCTTTGCTCTACTAACAGTCTTCATTATGCATGAACATGTGATGGTAAGGGAGGCATGGGTAAAGTCGGTCCTCAAGGGCCACAGTCCTGCATGTTTTGGATGTTTTCTGTTGCACCACGCCTGAATCTAATTAATGGGTCAATGCTTGGGCAGAACTTGACAACAAGCAGTTTAGGAGAGCCATTTAATTAGAATCAAGTGTGATGGAGCAGAGAAACATTTAAAACCTGTAGGATTGAGACCCTCGAGGACCAGAGTTGCTCATCCCTGCTCTACAGTGAGGCAATTAAAGATTAGGCATTTTAAGTATTTGATTAGGATTACGAAATCACTCGATTAGGAAATTAAATGTGTCTCAAAACTATTAGGTTACCAGCTCAAGAAACTCTGCACCATTAAAAAGTGATGCTTTGGATTTTGTGCCTCATGGGCTTCATAGTGCATTCTAATTGTCTTCCGAGGTTGATTCCATAAAGAATTTTATTAACCTAATATTTCTGATGAGAACTCAAAATTTGCAAAAAACTCAGAGATTCCAGATTTTGATGTAGTCCATTGTTGTATTTTATTTAATTTCTTTTTAATATGTTTTCGTGTCCATTCAGTTATCTTGTGTAAATAGCACTAAGTTGTTGTTATCAATGCTTGCGTTATTATGGTCGGGCTGTCCATGAAATACTGTATAAAAATTAGTGATTTATCAACATTCACCACCAGCAATGTGGCTGCTGTTCTCATGGTGCGCGTCTATCTAAAATAGGTTTGTGACTTTCTAATGCTTTGGGGCATAATTGTAGATATTAACAAATTAGCTCTCTTGGAGGTGGAGTTGCAGCAGTGTGGCATACAAAGGTTTTTGCTTGGTAATGATGTCATCTACTCTTGGGCCCTCAGCATCATGAGACAACTGGAACACACAAATCAGTATGTGTTGAACTGTGGAAAAAAACAGATTGGAGTACTTTATGATGCCATAGTGGAAGTCATGCACTAACCCCTTCCTTCCAGTTCATGGCTGTGTCTGTGTTGAAAGAGCTCCTGACGGATGGGCAGGTCAGAACAATCACTCAGACTGAGTCATAGGGCCACCAAAGACTTCAGACTTGCCAGATTGCCATCCATTAGTCACATAATCTTCTTGACCTTAACCTGCTTTTGTTTGCCTTTCAGTTAATGCAAGACATCCTGGAGTTGGGTAAAAAGAACCTCAGTAAGTCCTGGATGTTGTTAGAGCACCATTGTATAATGAAACTTTCATATTTTTTAGTGGAAAGTTCAGGCAGTATCCACCATTACTTGCATCTCTTTGCGCCCATAAGTCGAAGCAAATTGAGGCAACCTGGTGTTTTTCAGTCAACAGCTGTTGTTATCCTCTGCTGCACATTCTACTGACATTCAATGTAGTATGCTGAATAGCACAGGTAGAGTGACCTGATGTCAGATTGACAGAGTCATAAATAATGGAACCAAGCAGGGTTCACACTGCCCAGGGACAGCCAGCCACCCAAGACTGATGAAAGGAACCAACACAGCCCAAGGACACTCATCTAATGGTTCACTGTTACCAGTGCTACTGTCAGATATCTCAATCAAAACACACAACCACTGCCTACACACACACACACACACACATAGACTGGGAAAAAATATCCTGACATGTACATTTGACGGAGATGAAGATCAAATGCTAGACTGCCACAGATGTCTGGGTTTAACACTCTCCACCTCATTACTGAAGACTATAAAGTTATGTGTCAAAAAAGAAAGAAAAGAAAAATCATGATTAAAGGCATTGCAAAGAGGACACTGGTCAGTGTTCAGTAAAGGAGCCCTGGGTCCTTGAGAGGGAATCCTGCTCTGTGATCATTAGAGGGTCGTTGTGAGTCCAGATGGAGCTGTCATCGTGAAGCATGCCTACACATATTCTCAGTGTCTGTGGGATCCATTGCTCTGGGCTAAATTCGGGGGAAGTAAAACCAATGTAACCTTGTACCAAAGGATTTTTACATGTTGAAAGAATGATGACTTATTGCAGAAAACAGTGTCCTTCAGGAGTTTTAGACAAATAGTACTTATGCATACAGCCCCAGTCAAATGCCATTTCTTATCAGTGGAACATCTCTCTGGCTGTTGGCTCTATAATAATGGCCACCCAAGCCAGACAAGTTGATCACAGTGTGAGACTCATCCGCCTCCCGAGTTGTGATCCAACAAGTAACTGCAGTAGGACATTTTTTAAGCTTATCTGTAATGTAATAACTACATAACATGAGTAATAGATAGTAGAAGCAGCTATAGGACTTCATATTGTGTGATGTCTTACACCAACAGACACAATGCACTGAGCAATCTTTTACTACTATAATACCATACATTCTTGTTCCTTATAACCTGTATTTCTTTTCTTTCCTTTTTCAGATGAAAGGATTTACATTGTTGTAAACTTGGGCTGTGCAGCAAACTGACAGGATATGACAACATGACCCTAATGCCGCAACAGAGTTCCACTGAGAGCTTAAGAGTTTATGAACATGTACATGAAAAATAGATGAAGATTGTGGACATTGGCTACAATCAAAATAACCCATCCATTTAAAGATTTAATTTGTGAGAAGTTATAATAGAAATAATAGACCCATATGGGTATATGCAGTCATTTAGGTTTATAAATATAGTTCAGCATATTATCATCTATTCTTTTTATTAGGTAATTGGAATTGACTCATATATTACAAACAACTAAATTTCATGTTGCTCTGTTTTGGGTGTAAGCTAATACCACAGAAAAGAGAACTCACATATGCAGTGAACAGATATGTTTTATTTTAGTCAACTCATCTGTCAACATAGGAGGTTTCACCATTCTACATGAGAAGGACCCTTGATTTGTGGTCTTTGACCTAACCTCCAATAAGTAAGAAGCAGGTGAGGATGTGTGTGATTCACTAATCCTTATTTTTGTGTGAACCTCATACAAACATTATACACAAAATGCCATCAGAATGTATTCCCACGTTTAGTTAGTTTTGATTTTAATGTCCATGAACATGAACCAAAAAGGAAGGCGGTGTTGCTGGACACAAATCAATATGAATGCAAATCGATCAATTTCACGACAGCTACACAAACTCCAGCGTGACTGCGTTGTGAGATTGCAATGCTTTCTAAGTCTTTATTCCCAGCTTGCTGTGACTGGCTTTCAACCGCACAGCCTCTACGTTTGTGGCCCAAAACCACCAAACAACAACAACTAAAATAAATAAATAGTCTGCAGGCAGATACACTATCACGTATCTTTTTCTTTTATTATAATGTGATTATTTTGAGGGATTACTTTCATATATGCATACTTTTTACATGCTGATGACTTCACATTATTTTTTTCCATTTGATCATGCAGTTTGATGACACAAATGAAAGTGATAATTGTAAACTATACAATATTACATACCCGCGACCCTGAATTAGACTAAGCAGTACAGAAAATGAATGAATAAATAAATATTACACATATATCTGACACTCTGGTGACCTCAGATATACATCAGAGAAAAAAGTTGTTTGTAACAAAAGGGTCCTGAACCATAATTCCACAAAAGAACATTACAATGTCACTTTTTTTTACCTATCATCAGGTTTGCAATGCAGTGCAATGTGGGGAGATTTGTTACTTCAAGGCCAGGGCAATCAGCCATAACTGGGGGAAATATGAATTTTGCCCTCTGACAGAAAATCCTAAAGCAGAGTAGTCAGGGCATCTGTTTGGGAGATGAAACTAAAGTAAAAATCAGTTTGATGGCAAAAGATTTTTCTTAAGTATTGGAGGTGTCTAATCAAAATCCAGACCAGTACCTTATTATACTGTGGTGGGAACAAAGTACTTCATGTTTGCAAGCAATTCATTGTGACTATATTGAAGTAGTTTGCCAAAGAAGAAATGAAATATCAAAGATGCTAATGCACAGAAGTTGAGCTGAAGCATAAGTGGCAAAATTAAGAGGGTTGAGAAAGTGGCGTAGAGTGTGTTCCTACTGAAGTCTGTAATAATCTGACCAACGATGAGCCACGCACGTAAGTTATGAGAAGAAAATGCAAAAGCGGCTGTTCCTTCAACTTAAGTGTCCACTCAAGTCTCTCTGAAAAGGAAGCTCCCATAAATACATATGCAGCAGAGCTACTGTAGCTGACAAAACTAAACCTTTTCTTATCACTCATGCTTATTTATTACTACTCCGCTTTGAAATCTTAACAGTAGTTTTTTTAAAAAGGGACATGTGGAAATTTATGGCATAAAGCCATAATTTATAGCATAATTTAGGGTGTCTGAAGTCACGACCAACTCAAAAAGTCAGAAACACACAGTTTGTATTTTGTTTTGGGCCCATTAGATCTGAAATCTTTCAGACAGCCATTAAGATTTGCAGGGTAAAGTTATATTATCATAAGTCATCCTGCCGCTTCCTTCTGTATCTCACCAACTTCAATTTAGATGATGCTGCATTCTCTGTACATCAGAAATAAAAAGTTAAAACTATTTTGATCTTGCTTTTTGTTTTGCTATTTATATCAAATAGTATCATTAGTTGTATAGTTCACTTAGCAAGATAAATAAATGATTTAACAAAGCTCTACTGGTACTTTGTTTAAAGTTTTATATCCCAACAGGGAAATCAGACTTTTTTCAGTTTCCATTTTGTCTTTAAATGCATCATTAGCAATGGCTAAAGTACAAATGAGTTTTCAGTGTTGTCATTAACCGGCCAAAAACCTCTATATTCTGCAAATAATCATGGCTAAAAGAGGGATTCATAGCCTACCCAACGGTTGTAGTCAAAATAGATGGAAATATAAGTTTTTTTTTTGTGGTCTGAGCTCTCAGTCTATTCACTGTATTCTTTCTCATATCATGGTAACATTCTCAAAAAGTTATTAAGCACTACACATCTCAAAAGAGGCAAATCTCTGGAGGGGGTGGCTGGGAGTCGTGGTTTACTTCATGCCCCAAAAATCATCAGTTTGAAATTAGGTGTAAATTAATGGAAGAAAAGGGAGCTACTGCAGTGTTTCTCTATAAATGAAACACTACAGTAGCCCATGTTATAAAATGTAATCGACAGACTCAATAAACTGCATCAGTTTATATTATCTTTAATTTCAAAAACAGGGTTTCTGAAGAAGTTGTCCAAATTATAGGTCAGTATATCAGAATGACCTGCATTATCTAATCTTTGGTGCAGGGTTCAATAAGAAACTAACAGCCCTGTGAATACCAGTGATATGTACCTCCTATTCAACGCCTTCCGGATGCATTAAGCTTTCTTCACTCCTTTCATTTCCATGGGTTAGTTATGACATTGTATTTTCAGAGAAATGAAATAGAATTCTATTCTTTGAACCCAGGCGGCCCTTTTGTATTTCAGTATGTTAAGTGATTCATTGTATCCATGTTTTATGGATGGAAAATGCACCATATCAGATAAAGCAAGTATATTTCTCTCATTCTCCTCTGGGTTTGAAGTGCTGTACGATTAAATGTAACCTTGACAAGTAGACAGGACTCAACAGATATTGCTTGCTATTTTAATTTGATGATGTATTTTAATGAATTTACTTTAAATATTTGTGCCAAATAACAAGATTAAGTAGGGCGTGGGTGGTATATGTTGTATTTCTTGCTAACCTACAAGCATTTTTTTTTTTTTTTTTTTTTAGTATGAGCGATGCTAATCAGCACTGTTTTTAGGGCAGAGCTTCACACAGGACTCCTTCCTAGCAGATGCAGTAATGACACCATAAATCACAGCGTCATTGGACATCTTCTGAGCCTCTGATATTTCCCCAGACACTTTCAGTCCAGCCATTCCAGCATGCTTACAGTGTTAAATGGATTGACCATGGAAGATAAACTTAAATGTGACTTCCTTCTGGGGACTGTGACTTGACAAGAAAGAGGAAGTGAGAAAAGAGTGGTTATACTCCATGAGTATGGGTTTTTAATACTAATATTTTGGTACTGCTGAAAGCTAAAGGCATAAGAAGAGGTGGTATTAAAGAAACAGATTTCCTCTGCATTGTGCAGAATGATGGGGATGTGATGGTATTTAAATGTCAATGAAAGAACCTGTTAAAGTGGAACATATTATCTGCCTAAGTGGTGGCACAGACAGTCCCTTTGAAGATTTTCACCTTGTGCTGGTTTTGTGATGCATAAACAGACAATGATGGGTGGCGACAGGTAGGACCCCTACGAAATCTGATGCTTCCTCAGCTGCTAACTGTATGGAGAGAAAAGACATAAACAACGTTAAACACGCTCAGAATTTGTGGCATGTTTCTACAATGACGGAGACATCATACTACATCATTCCTCTTTCACCTGACTCTGAGAGCTTTGTGATAATGGCCATTTCATGAGTGAGGATTGCATACACCACCTGCCAGTGTAGTAATTAGTTTGGGCTGCGGCTGCAATGGAGGTTGTTTTTCACCCCCGAGACAGTGATTGCATTAGAACTGCCAAAACAAGGCCATGTGATTGCTCTCTTTTGTTGTCGCTTTGGATGTTAAAATGACTCTCAGAGGTACTGTGTGACTGACCTGTCAGTTTTTCACTGGTGTTTCCTCAACTGTGTGTTTTCTAAACTCATGACAGACGAACAATACTGCATTTAAGCAAATGACAAGGGTAGTAGTGTAGTGATGGTAGCAATTGCTTCATTTACAAGAGAGTAGAATAATTTCATGCACAATAGGAATGGGATAGAGGGTAGCATGATTAAAAACAAGAAGATAGATTTTTCTTTTAAACAAATAAATGAAATTAATTGGTTAAATAAATACAATGCATTGTAAATAAAAATAGGCAAAAATAAATAAAATATAAAACAATATAAATCAGACTTATGGCAATCTCAAAATGATTTGAGTAGAGCTTTTTATGTCTGAAAAGTGAGTAGGAAGAAGTTTGTCACTTGTCATGATATTGCTCTTAATACAATCATTAGAAAATGAGAGAGAAAAAAAACAACAAAACAAAAAGAGAACCACTTTTACATGTGACTTTATACAGTTAGCCTATACAACAGACAATAACAACAACATAAAATTTGCCTAAATTTGAATTTAATAAGGCACATAATGAAAGTTCAGTTATTTCCTCCACGTAATCTCTTAATTTGATATTTTTAGACAGTTGTTTGAATGTATATACAGGTATTGTTACACATTTCATCATTTCTTCTGCACAGTTGTTACACAAACTAACTCCTTTCACTAAAGTGCTGCAGTATTTTGTTTTGGTTCTAACAGCCAGTTTGTCAAACATTGGGACATCCACAATTCAGAAATTTAAAAGTTATGATTCATCAAGCCATAAGGAAGTTTCCATCTCCACCTAATACCGCTCTAAATAAGCAAATATCTGTGAACATATTTTTGTTCTGTTTCCAGTTATAAATACCTGTGTAGAACAAATCATAGCATTCTCTTATTTTCATTCTAAACAGTGGACCAACTTTTTTGGGAGGGGAATGGGGCTTTATATGAAGCCTCTGCTGGAAAGAGTGCAGTAAACTAATCATGGATTAGAACTTTAAAGGACCTACTGCATTATAAATCATGAAATGAGATTTGAAGCAGATCCACTTTTGCACCCCAGCTATTCAAAGCCTCAAGCCTCGGGGAAGCTGTGGTGCATGGGAGGATATGGAGGGTGAGAGAGGGCATTTGACACCATGAACTGATGTGGAAGAAACAAGTCAAGGTTGTGTGACTGCTGAGTGAGAACCGTTAGGAAATGAAGAGAGGCTTAGACATTTTTGAATGTCCCTTGTGTATGTGCAGACTGCTTATGTGTGTGTACTTGAAATATGTGAGTGTGAAAGGATTTTTTTTTTTTTACCCTGTATTAGAAATATTACCTCTTGAAAAAGAAAGATAGAAGAATCATTTTCACCTATCAGAGAAAATAGGATGTGAAGTGGTCATATGCTCTACTTCCACAGCAGTTCATTGGTGTTTGATTTATGACTGCTATCCTCTGACCTGCACGGTCAAGGCCAAACAGCTTGAAGATGTTCTAGACCGGACAGTTAACCTCTCACCCCGGATGCAGAGCAGACATGTTATCTCTTGGCAATCTGCCTAAGCCATCTCTTTAGCCTCCGTGCCAATCAGGTGATTTAATCCAGTTGCAGAGGATGGAGTTGCCTTGGCCCTCACACTCTAATCCGGGGAAATCCACATTCTTTCCCTAAGCCTAAGCGTCAAGTGCTGTCAATTATAGCTTGAAACAGCTTAAACTAAAATGAAGCCTTTTTTTTTAGACTGTTCCAGCCTATACCCAAAAGAGCAAAAATGTTTATCCAAGGTGGAGCAAGAAAAGAAGCATTTATAGCCATTGTAGTCTGACAACAATTTAATTACGCGAGTTGGCCATCTGCTACTAATCTCATTGTGTTGACCTATGTAGTGGACTTCTCTTAATAGATTTTCTCTGCAAACTCCAGCTAGCATGGTCTTATTTGTTAAAACCTATATTGAAGCTGTCCAATTGTGCCCATTCAAGTAGTATAAATGTAGCATCAAAAAACAGTGTGTCATGTAGTTGATAATGAATATGGAATTGGTTGCTCGGTTCAGTCACCATGACAGGCTTCAGTTTAATGATAGATAAAAGAGTTCAGTATAGCAGAAAATGTTCAATCACCATTGAAATCAACATCTAAAGCTATAACAGTGCTCCAACACATTATGTTCCAAGTCATTTAGTATTTTAATAAGTGGAAAACCTCATATCTAACACATACTACATGGTTTAAATGATGCATGTTGCTTGATCTGGATCATTTAGATCTTTTAGGCGTTATCGATTCAACATTAAAAATGATAACAGCTCTTTTTTTCTATTGAGATTTAGTGTACACTTTCCAGACTTGATGGGAAGAAGTGTCACATTTTAACAGTGGAATGGAAGCAGTGAGATTCCTGCAGTCATTACTCCTTTGTATGCTGGTCTTTCTGCGTCGAGGCTAGACAGCATTTTTCGCCTCAATTTAGATGACAGCAGCTGTAAGTAAGTTTTTCTTTTATTTGAAAAGGCTCAATCAGATCCTCCACAGAGAATTAGTAGAGATGTAGTCAGCACTGAGAATCCTGTCATGTAATGGTAAATTTAATTATTGAAAACCTCTGCCCTGTATTCCATATTTACTGACAAAATGGCTGTCTATTCATCCTGACAGCAGGTAGTGAGTCTGTGTCCAACAGAACCAGAGTGCTGATTATCTATAGGCAACAGCATATGTGTTTGAAGCCAGACTACTGCCTCTCTCTGAACCTGTCAGAACCAAATGCAAATGAACCCAGTTTCTGGCTCACTGCACTTCACAAATTAATAACTGTGCACACCCTGCATTACAGTGCAATTAGATTGTCCATTATTTTGTAAACGGCAGCAGAATCATTCCATCCTCTCAAGCATATTGTCATGTGGCTGCATTTGCCTAACAAACGTGAGATCAAAGGCGTATTTTTGAATCCTAATCAAATCTATTTCAAGTCCCATGCTGGCTCCGGATGGCAGGCTTCGGTCTGTAGTTGGCACGGTTTGAGGCCCTGTCTGAATACCTGCAACAATAAATAGATGGGCGGGAAGGATGATTTGCATATAAAAAGGAACAATGATAAAAGAAAGTACTTAACCTGGAGTTTCTCACCACCCAAAACTCTGGCACCTCCAGCAGAATGACAGAAGACTGCTTTTTATCAAAAGGGATCCCATTATAAGATAATTGTATTTATTCTGGATGGAGAATGAAAGCAAAAAGTGAAACAAAAAACATGCTCTGCAACACTGTAGACCAAGACATGCACCTGTAAGAGCCACTTATATGTAGGCTGAGAGGTAGAACAGCAGAAATGACTGTAGTGTCAGTGTGTATCTGTAACAGGGTCTGTTTTTCTTCCAAGATGGCTGCTTTGAACTTGTTAGTATCCTGAAAGGTATAATTCAAGTTTTGTCAATTACCAAGCAGCACATGTAACAATATGAACAGAGTGAGTCCCTAATCATAACTCTTCAAACAGTATGTGCTTACTTCTCCACCCTGTTAACACTGCTCATGTCAGTCATGTGGCTGGATCAATGCAGCATCGCTTAGCACGTTTGAAGGTTTCTGTCCTCATTGGGGAAATATGTCGTAGATTCCAAGAGACTAAGGGGACTAGAAACCTGATGTTAGGTGAAGATCCCTTCTGTTAAAAATGGCCATTTTCAACAGTGTTAACTAAATATGTTTTTTTGTTTGTTTGTTTGTTTGTTTTTTATGTGTAATAAAAAATGTATTAATACATTGTTTTATGACCATTCCTCAATTTTCATAGGCCCCATTTGTGGCCACCTTCAATCCTGATTGGGTGGTCCAGTTCATTAACTTTAGAATCAAAGTAAACATTTATACTCTTGTTTTTAATCACAATCTAAATTGTTATCCATTTTTATTTACTACATCCTTTGATGATTGTCAGTTTTTAATCTATCAATCTCTCCACTACTCAGACTTCTGTTCCCTGGCCACTTCTTCCACCTCACCCAGGGGAATACAAAGGCATTCCCAGATCAGCCAAGAGACATAGTCCCTCCAGTGTGTTCCGGGTTTTCCCTGGGGCCTACTTCTGGTGTGATGTGCCCGGAAAGGCGTCTATGAGGCATCCTATCCAGATACCCAAGCCACCTTATCTGACTCCTCTTGTTGTGTTATATATATTGTTTTAATTGTTTGACTTCAGTTTTGTTAATTGATGTTTCTTTTCGTGTTCTTTTTGCTCTGTAAAGTATTTTGGTTGCTCTTATGTGTTTGATAAAGGGCTATTTAAGTTGAGTTGAATATTATCATGAAATTAAAATCTTTATCTAAATTAATGACATAAAGTGACACCTAATGTTACAGATGTATGTGTTCAATAGAGCCAACTTTATATATGTGGCTAACCAGTGTGTGGAATATGTGCGGACACAAGATAAGCGTGGAGGGGTTGAGTGTTTGGTGGGTAACCCTCTGTTAGTCTTGAGAACTGATTTCTGTCAACTGAACCAGCAGCTACAAGAACAGTTGCACTTTGACTGGCTGATCATTGGTCTTTCTGCTTATTTAATCTGTAATATATCATGTTGTAATACAAATTACAAACTTGTATATATATATTACGCTTATGTTTTTGACAGTGAAGAGGGCTCAAAGCTGTTATTAATGAATTTTCAGAAACCCAAGAAAATGCCTGTTCTGGTTATGAAATTGTCAGACTTCATGGGCTCTCTTGAGCAAAAGTCTGGCCAGCTCGGATTGAAAATGGTTTTGTGAGAGAAGTTGAATAGTGGAGTCAGATAAGTATATTTACAAATCTTTATGTATCAAATAAAAAGTGTTTTTGTTTAATTGTTTTTGCAAAAACTGAAATGCACAATTTCTAGTATTAGATTAGTTTAAAGAGGATTAATAACCTAATAACTGCTTTGAGACTTCAACAAATTCAAGAAGCATGCTAGTGGTTAAGGCAACTGCATAAACTGACAGTATCCCCACTTCTATGTACACTTTTCAAATCCAAGCTGTATGTGTTAATGCTAATTGGATTATTCTCAGAAGATATGCATTTGCATAATGTTGGAGGGTGTTATTTAAAATGATTAATCTTAAAATTGACACTAGCTGTGCATGATCATTAGTATCTGAAATTAAATTAGCCAAATACAGCTTTAGCTAACACTAGAAAGCCAGAAATAGCAAAGAAAAAAAAACAAACTATTAGAACAACTGAACAGTCAGTCAATTGTTTTGCCACCAAAAGCCAAATTGTTTCCAATTAATGCCCATAAAAGTACATATGCAAAGTAACTACATAAGACTTCCAGTACCACCATATTTGACAAATGCAACTTATCTGGATTGTTGAGAAGAAAGATGTCAGGAGCTCCGTAAGATGACCACTATAGGGGTAAGGAAATCACCTGCATTTATAGAGTGCCTTTTCTAGGTTCTACAAAGCACTTTAAATACACCACAGAGTAGCCATCTTTTGATTACTATTTCCTGCAAGATAATGCACCATGTCACAAAGCTCCAAAAAATCTGCTGCAACTGCATGTTGCTATCATGTGAATATGGGCCAAAATCTCAGATGAATGTTTCCAATGCCTTGTTGAATCTATGCCACAATGAATTAAGGCCGTTCTGAAGGCAAAAGAGGGTTCAACCCAATACTTGCAGTGTTTGTACTTAGTAAAGTGACCAGTAACTGCATATGTGCAGTGCCTTGTACTGTATAATTACACTGTCTAATAAGCACATGAGGGCAATTTTGAGGGTTTTCAGTATGATACTTTTGTCAAGTAGTGGTACAGGAAGAAATCCATAGCATTCGAGCAGGTCATGAACTTTATGCAACAGAATGCTCTATCACAAAGATCCAGGTACTTCCAGGTTAGCCAGCAAGGCCTCAAAGGTAATCAAACAATGATCTAACCTTCTGTGTCACCTAGCATAAATCCTACTGAGAACTTTTAAGGTGTTCTCAAGCCATATACTTACAGTAGAGGAAGAATATACACCTGTCTGAGCAGCATTTACAGGACTATGGTTTCTGCTTCAGTGCAACTGGATGGTGAATAGATCAAGGAACTGTCAGGCTTCACTGATGGAAAGTTTCATGGCAGTTATTCAAAGGAAGGATGGCTGCACTACTCAACGAAAAGCTGTAAATGTTTCTGATATCTGTTTTTTATGTTTTAGTTCAACTTTCTTTAAAACTTGGGAAAAAACACAGAAGTTGGATAACTTTTTTTTTTTTTCATTTCAGTTGCCTAATAGTGGCACAAATTCATACGTTCGCCTAAGAAAGTCAACACATTCTTATTCTTTTTTTAATTCACGTTTTAGGTTTAATAAAATTTGGGATAGAATGAGAGTATTTCTTTTTGCAAACAATAAATCCATGTCAGAGGAATGTAATTTTACCTATTAATTGTGTGCATTTAATATCCTTAGTCACAGCAGTGCACTAGATAAATAATGACATAGAATAACAATGTTTACTTTGTTCATTAGCTCGAGTGTGTGTCAGCTTGTTAGATGTAGATAATTACAACCAAACAGAAAGTACAGTAGAGGCTGGTTGAAATGTTTTTAGGTATTCTGGTTTCCACTAGAGGAAGAATTAACCTTACTACAACTGTCAAGCAAGTAAGGCGTGATTATAAATAAAGATAAATTTTGAATCAAACCAGACAAATAAATAGAAATGTTGCACTTAGACCTTAGTTACTGTCTTTGTTTTTTTTTAATGTGGACTGCCTCTCTTTGCATACACAAAGCCATCAGAACATGATATGTGATTTTATAGCATCACTTGGCTGTGAGCAGATCCATGTGACATTTAAGTCGTAGTTTAACAGATGACCAGCATCATCAGTGCTCCATCCAAAAATCTTCAGGCTGTATTCAATGTCAAAGTCTGCGTATCTACTTCCTCCTCAGAACTAGGGACAGCTGGCTGCAGCTGCTCCTAGAGGGCATTACAATGAGTCGTTTGTCCCTGAGGGCTTTGAGAAGGTCTTCAAAAAAAAAAAAAAAAAAAAAAAAAAAACATGCGCCTCATGTCTCATGGACCTCTTTTGATGTAATCATCTGTTTTAGTGAAGCCTTTCATAGTTCTAACCCTGGAATATCTGCACTTGTAGGAAAAAAGAGTCTGTTTACCTTTCCTGCTTTGCATACCTGCTAAAGTTTGAGCTTTTTGTATATGATCTCCCTCAGGTTGGCTTGATCTATTGCATAATTACTCTGGCCGTGAGGTGACCTTGATGATCACTGCAGTTGCAACTTCTTCTCTGTAACAGAGTTTGGCAGAGCACACCTCAAGGGAGCCGTTCATCTAGATAGGAGAGCCATCAGTCAAGGCTGCAATTGATCGGCACGTCAGATGGCTTGATTTCCTTGTGTAATAACTGGCTCACTTTTGACGGCCTAATGTGTAAACAGGAAGAGAAGAGCAGGGCAAATGGATTTTGAAGGGCAGTTTTATGCTTTGTCTACAGGCTCCTAATCTTTCATGGATGATCTTTGTTTATGTGTGTGTGCAATGACCAGCTCAACATGCATGTTATAATTTTCTTGTGCTTAAAATGTTAAAGACTTATAATCAAACTCATCCAACCTGAATTCAGATCGGGATAAATGCATTGTCCTCCCTGCTATTTCATAATGCAAAATAAGACAGAGTGCTTCAAATGCCAGCTCACAATCCAGTTCGACGCAGCACTGGATTACTGCATTTGGTCCCCTGTTGTGGTCAGTGTGCTACTAGGACAGTTAGAGGCAGGCTGACATGTGTTGGGCATTGATAATGACTGTTGAATCACAACGGACCCACTGGAGTGTCGGGTAAAATAAAAGCACACAACCATATCAGTCCCAAGCATGGCGGCAATCACCCACAACAAAGAGCAATGTCTTGCATGCTGAGCTAAGCTGATGGGTTTTATATTCAAATAATAAGGACAGGGAGGAATACCAGCAGCGTGGGATTTCTTCCTACATTAGGCTATCTACAGCTGTTTTGTACATGGTTACATGGCTGAAAGATTAATAATTTCTACACAATCCTTCATAAAAAGTAAAGAATGTTTGTATAAAGCCACTGACTCACAGATGCATCCTAAAACAGCAAGCGATTCAAGTTTAATTCTTTAAAGCCACTATTTGGCAACACAAAGCAAGTTTCTGTCAATACGTTGTTGATTTTCAATGGGCTCTTAGTATTTAATGAGAGGGAAGTGTATAACATCTTGTTTTGTTTACCAGCCTTTTTCTATCTGTTTGGTCAATAGGTTCAACTTGATTCAGACTGCGGGTGGGAAAATAAATTGGAATTGTAATGGAGGTCATGTTGGACAAGACTCTGTTTATTTTGGGGCTTATTACTTTGAACTAGGTAATGCGGTTGAAGCATCAACTGAATTGTGACTCAAAAAATGTGAATCCTGGAACAGAGTTCTTTAATTATGTTCCAGAGGTGAACCAACAAACAAAACCTTATATTCTATTTGATAGCTCAAGCAGGTATTAGAAAGATTGCTCACTGAGGGTCATTGGTTGGCGTTATGAAGATCGCATTTCCTGTTCAGTTTATGATTTAAGGGCGAGGGTGGCGTTTTGATGCCTTATGATGGCATCCACATGTTACAAACACTATATATATCCTCTGGATATGTCCTTGGGTCCAATGAGCATCTCTTCTCATATACCTGCATTCACAAAGCATTCACTCAGTTTACTGTAATTTCTCAATCTCTGACCAACATTTTGCAAAGCTATCAGACCTAACCTCCTCTCTGTGCAGAGCTTAGTGGCTTTGGCGCTACCTCTTTCGCTTCCTGAATCCTACAGTCATAATTACTTTGTCAAATGGAGGATTCTGTTACAATCAAATGCAGCTGAGGGTAATTAATGGCAGCTTTTACATTTGATTCACATGTGATCACATGGTGTTTCTTGTCATTTCTCCCATACTGAACATATGATCAGGAATTGTCTTCATCCTTTAAACTTCTCAGAGGGTCAGTAGATCATCATTAGTTATACAGATGAACTTTGACAATAATTCATAGATAGCCGTAAAGGGAATGGAAATGATGTAAGGTACAAGTGAAGAGAATGAAGTTAAAGTTTCCCACCTTATTTTTACCTTTTGCACTTTTTGCTCTGGACAGGAATCTCCATGAACTGCAATGCAGATCGCATTGTGATCTGTGACAGCGGGGAAACGGTGGAGGACAATCTAGAGAGGTAGAAGTATGTTCTGGACAGGAGAGGGATAGAGAACTGCTGAAGCAAAATTGAATACATTAACATGATTGAGACAGACCCGAGTGGCATAATGAAGTAATGGGAAGGTGGAGGATAACTTTGGGTCAGTGGTTCAGAACAACAGAGAGTGTGGAAAAGAGGTGAAGGGACGTGTACAAGCGGGCTGGAATGAATGGAGAAAAGTTTCAGGTGTGATGTGTGGTGAAAGAATACCAGCAAGAATAAAAGAAAAGGTGTACAAGACAGGGAAAGACCAGCGATGTTGTTTGGTTTGGATACAGTGGTCCTGATGCAGAACTGGAGGAAGCAGAGACTCAGATTTTGAGGTTTTCTTTGGGAGTGAGAAAGATGGATAGAATCAGGAATGAGTACACGAGAGGGTAAGCACATGTTAGATGTTTTGAAGACATAGTCAAACATGCTAGACTTATGGTTTAGGCATGTACCTTGGAGTGATAGTGAATATATCAGGAGAATGATGCTGAGGTTGGAACTACCAGGCAGGAGGTGTAAATGAAGACCACAGAGGTATTGTAGTGGAAGAGGATTTGAAATTATTTAGTGTAAGAGAAGAGGTTGCAGAGGATAGAATTAAAGGCAGATGATTTGCTGTTTGGTTATGTTTAGGCAGTGCAGATGGCAGCCATTTAAAAAATTGGTGATCATTTAAAGAGGATCTCTTGGATTAGTTACTTTATTCTTGTGTTGTTTATTTTAATTGACAGTTTAATAAGTAGATAAAACTGTGGAGTAGAAATTCCCTACCAACTAAACCTTCTCCCACACAATCAGTGAAAGTACAGAGTGAAAAATAAAAGAAAAGTTGAAAACAAAATTAAATTTAAAAAACTGGGTCATATGGTAGACAAACTCTGGTCCTCTGACTAACAATCCTGTGTTTGCTTCCTTCACCACGTCCTCCAGCTCAAAGTTTGAATGCTTTTGCTTGTTAAAACTCCACACTTCTTTCATGAGAGTTTTGCAAAATGCTGAGTGGCTATATCCCTGTATGTTGTTATTTCTCTTTCCAAACACACTCAGAAAAGAAAGCTGTGTCCAACTCCACAAATCAATTGATTGCGCTTTGTGACAGATTTGCTGTCATGAGACTCTCTTGTATCTTTTGATTATATTATATGGTGAGAACTAGTTGTTTCAAGTAAACCTCAATCTACCTTTTTGTTTTTATGTTTGTATATCTATGGAAACTTACACAAGGATAAAAATGTTATTAAACTTTCAGTTAAAAGCCTGCACAAATCCTCCCAAAGCTGATTCCTTTGGACACTTTCTTGATTGTATCTTTCCAGGATAACCCTGAAAATCAATGAAAAAATAGCCCTTTCCCAGTTGAGGTCTGATTGTCATCTTTTGGAAAGAGCACATGTTGTTTTGTGGAACAAGTTCGGCTCCCTGGCCTTTTTTTCCTTTCTGTTTCAAGTGTTCACTGTTATTTCCATAGTTTAGCTCTGACAGGGTGATACAATGAATTAGAGGGTCCACAAAAGAGACTTTTACGCTACATTAGGTAGGGGTCCCACATGCTTCTTTGACAAAAACACATTTTATCGAGACAGAGTGGTTCATCTTGGCAGAATCTCTAACACTATGATAAGCTCCCTCCCTTTTTGTGGTTACTGCTTTGAAGATGAAGTTAACATTGACATTTATTCTTGAAGAAAAAATGGTTTTATTAAAGACATGCAGAGGGTGCATGACACTTTAGAGCAGGAAGTTATGCAGAATGAGCTCTTAAGAATTACTGGTGTCATTTATTTATTAATAGAAACAGAACAATAATGGATGAATTTCTGAACAATGACACATACCGGCAGTATCAGCCTGTTATCCTTGCAAAATTTAGATTGTTGTTGTTCATTAAAGCTATTTCTCTTGTTGCTCTATGGGACAAGTGTCAGTTTGTTGTCTGTCAAGCTATGCAGAGCAGCAGATTAATCACAGCTGTAGCAGTGACCCAGGCACCACTGGTGGGCTTCCAGGTCACCACATCAATGAATCAATTTGCTGTGTGCTCACACATGTAATAAGACCTAATGAGAAGTGCCTCAATCTCAGTCACAAGCCAACAAAGGAAGCCATTGCTGTGATCCCAATGCTGTTATATGTAGGGCCCTATATATATATACATATATATATATATATATATATATATATACGCTGGCAGATGCTGGCAGGGACAGCTTACAAGGAGCGTCATAACCAAGTGGCTGGTATGATGTACAGGAACATATGTGCAGAGTACAGACTGGAAGCTCCAAGGTCAAGGTGGGAAACACCTCCGAAGGTGGTAGAGAATAACCGAGCTAAGATCCTGTGGGACTTCCAGATCCAGATCGACAAACGGTAATGGCAAACAGCAGAGGAAAGCCGTTGTGGTTGAAATCGCAATACCAAGCGATTGCAACATCAGGAAAAAGGAACATGAGAAACTGAAGAAATACCAAGGCCTGAAAGAAGAACTTGAGAAGGCCTGGAAAGTGAAGGCAACAGTGGTGCCTGTGGTCATCGGAGCACTCGGGTCGGTAACCCCCAAACTGGAAGAGTGGCTACAGCAGATCCCAGGACAAACCTCAGACATCTCTGTCCAGAAGAGTGCAGTCATAGGAACAGCAAAGATTCTGCGCAGAACCCTCAAGGTCCCAGGCCTCTGGTAGAGGACCTGAGCTTGGATGGATGAGAGACCGCCCACAGAGAGCAAGAGGACTTTTTTTTACACACACACACACACACACACACACACACACACACACACACACACACACACACACACACACACACACACTCATTTGTGTCCACTTTCCTGCTTGGAAAACTTCTCACGCTCCCTTACAGGCCATGTTTACCGCGCTATCAACAGATCTCCATCACACACCATGTTCTGCCTATATGTGCTGACTGGATAAGTGCAATGTGGATGCACAACACGCAATTTCTTCATAAAATTGCAGGCTACAATCTTTCTCTGGGAGCAGGGATGTAATGTATATTGACTTGTTTTGATCGCAGCTGTTTGAGGGACATTTGAGAAACTTTACTCATAAATTTTTGTTCACCAGTGAAGCCTTTGATGTTGATGGGCAGGTCTGTGAAGGGTAATAAGTAGTTGTAGAGAGAATGCATTGACAGAACCCATTACCTCTGCTGGAGAATACTTCATATATCCACTCAAATCAGAAAACATGAGGGTATAAATAGGAAAATGCTCATTGGCCTCAGTATAGCTGCTGGAAAATTGAACATTATCAGGGTGCTATATGTCTTCTAAATGGGTCAGTGACATTTTTCTGTTTATGCTGTTTGCAGAGAAAAGCTGTCAATCAGTTGAGAACATGATGCTGCTGCTTTACTTCAGGCTGTTGTTTCTAAAATCAGCAAGACTGTTATTCAAAATTGATGATCCATATGTCATGATGCAAATGAAAGACTTGTGAGCCAAGTTCAGCGGGATTACAGACAGATTCTGTGGGGAGCATTGCTCAATATGATAATCTGACCCATCAAAAATGTGCTGGACTCTGTTTACTCACAGAATGCCGAGGGGTGACAAATTAAATGAAAACCCTAAATAAATAAGTATAAAGCCATTGCTAATACTGATGATTTCTCACAGCAGGATTTCATTTTTTCATTCATTCTTGCTATGTTTATATTTTTAAGCCTCCTAAGTGTTCATCTAAGATGAATCTAAGATAACCTACAGACCTAAGACTTTCCATTTTTTAAAAAATATTTACTCTTTTATTATTATCCATTCTGGGCTGCATCCAAAGTGTAATGGTCTACATATTTTACTGATAACATCCTTTGTATGAATAATTTAAGCCTGGGATCACTTCTTTAGCTGGTGTAATCCGAAAGTTATTTAGACTTTGCTAAATTTTCCTCTGTGTAATCTTGGTTCAGCAGAAAAACATTTAATTACCTCTACATTCTCATTCAAGGTAATGCAGTAGTAAACCTCTCATTATCAGTGGTCAACCACAACAATTTGAATTATGGAGGCTGCTGAACATCGGTGCCACACTTTACAAATGATAAGAGATAACACAGTTTTTTTAATTAATATTAAAAACAATCTATTTTCATGATTTTCTAAAACATTTAAAACAGTAAAGTTAAATTCTCAGACAAAGTGGGAAATTGTTGTAAAATGTTGTAAAATAAAATGTTTGAAAATTTCTGCATGATAACAAATATTTGGAATGACATACTGAATACCTTAAAAAATGAAAAAAAAAAACATTAATATGCCCTTAAATTTACTTTCTGAACGCGCTGTAAGTTTAGACAGCTTATGGCCAAATAAGCAAGTACAAATGTTTGCTCTAAACATGGGTTTTCTGATGAGATCTAACCCACTTTCAATCTACACCAGAACTTTGGGTAAAAATAGGAACCCCTGCAAAAGGTTATTTCCCAGATCCCCAGATTGTTAGTGTTTCAAAGGCTAATTCTAGGTCCTCTGTTTTTCTGCGTTTCAGTGAAATTTGATGAGTTTTGATGTGGTGTCTGATCAGTGGTGTTTTGAGGAGGAAACTCCCTTGGTGGTTCTTGGCTCCCTTTGCGATTTGAAATGAGCTCTTTAAAAAAAAAAAAAAATCCTGCACCATAATTACAAGGCAAAAATGCAGCAGGTCAAAAAAAGGACAGAAATGAATGTAATATCTAAAACATGAATCACACTTTCTTCGTCATGGACACTCAAATAGAGAGAGGATAATAAATCACAATTACAAAGTCATACACACATGACATGCTGTCTCTTTTGGCTGTACTCTGACATCACCAATTTATATTCAGATTTCAGTCCTCAAAGATTAATGGAGAAAAAAAATCTCAATGAGGCAAAATTGCTGAAAGGATTGCAGCGAGGAAGTTTATATGAACACTGCCTTCAGGATCATGTGCATCTGAAACTCACCCTAAAGAAATTTATTGTAGTTTAAGTAAACACTTATTTATTTAGCATCACATTTATTTGTAACCTAGCAGAATATCATGTGGCAACATGATTAATGATGTGTTTAAAAATACATGCACAAAAGAGAAATTCAGACCATGGTATGTGCATCCAGGCCATTATGTAACATAGACCAATGTAAAAAAAAAAAAAAAAAAAAAAAAGAATACCTGGTCAAAACATTTATTTTACAATTTACCCTGCATACAGTATGAAGATAGGGAAAAGCCTTAGGAAACAAACAGCTCAGAAAGTTAGCAACTATTGACCATGGTGGCAGGTTTGCAGTCATACAAGCAGCCAGGGGAAACATTAGGTGTGATGATTGCTCTTTACAGCAAAGGAATATGATGCCATTTAATTGCAGTGCCCTGTGGTGCAAAAACGGGTTTATAACATTCAGGTAAACCTCTAGCATGTCAGCCCACAGTAAAATCAATTCAAAGCTAAATCCCTGTATGACATCAGAGGTTTTCTTGGGCTGTCAATATGATCTGAATAGATAATAATACCATTATTATTTTCAAATGGGACTCTAAAATAGTTAATGGGCATAGCATTTTACAGTAGTGAGCTCTATTTTATGTTTTGCATTTTTGCTGTTGTTTTATTTTTCCATAACAGGAAGAGAAAAGAAAATAAAGCTAAAATAAATAAATAACCATCATGTCACTGAATTTGGTTTGATAATGTAAAATGCAAGGTCACAATTAATATGAAGACATCAACCTTCATTATTACTAGAATAGAATAGAATAGAATGCCTTTATTGTCATTATACACATGTACAATGAGATTAAGCCACCACCAATGTCAGTGCAAGAAAGCAGTATAAAAGATAAATAAAAGATCTAAGGTATAAAATATTTACAAAATAAACAAATGTGCACACTCATTGAGTTATTTGAAGTAGAGAAGAAGAGGGTTTTGAATTATAAGATCTGCAACCTTATAATTATATAGTTGCAGATCCAACAATAACAATTGCAGGGTATTTATTTATTTATGTATTTATTTTACAAATATAAAGGGTGCAAAGAATCAACAAGTGTAACAAAGGTGCAATACAGAGATCTACTGTGGACAAATATGTACAGGAAGGATAGATATGTATCATGTAAAATGAAGAAATTAACCCTTTGATGCACAGAGTCAATTATAGTGGACATGCATTTAAAGGCAGCTTTGTTCCATATGCATGGGTGAGGATGGTATATTTGCAAATTATTCACTCCACTGGACAATAGTGAGTCATCCAATGCACAACCACTCTCTGAAGAATAAATAAATATATCATAAAATGTTATTTATATAAATTTACAAAAGTATAAACAGCAATATTTTTCTTTATTTATTCTACTTTTGTAGAATAAAATATTGTATGTGCCAAAAAAAAGGTGGCACTTTCTTTTTAATAACTCATGCATCAGAGAAGTTTATGAGCTACTTTGTATTTTCGAACTAATACAATTATCTCCAAAATACACCAACACACAACCCCTGTGGTACTGTGGTACCGGCCAGAACCTGGTCTGATGTTGTTCGTCGCAGAGGTAAATCCAGCAGGAAATTTAAAGCTCCAGCACTCACTCCACCACCTGAAGTCTCACTGCATAATAAATATGATGTGTTGAGTCATATTAAAATGAATGATGATGAATGTAATGCAAGGATTTATCAAAATTCAAGAAATAGCCCTAAAACTCAGCCCAGGGCTAACCAGACCAGGAGGAGAGGCCAAAATCCCACAAACAGGAGGACTAGAGAAGCTATCGGCACCTCCACACAAAAACAAATAGACACAATTCTGATTGGGGACTCTATAACACAGCATGTCAGGATGGCAAAGACGGAAAATTTAACACTTTTTGATACATCAGTCAGGGAACTGACAGAGATGTTGCCGACCATTCTGTCTTCACATCCAGATGGTATGAAGATTATTGTCCACACAGGGTCTTTTGATATTCTGAGGAGGAAAATTGGCTCTGAGATCCTGAAAAAAGACTTTTCTCTGCTGTTGGAGAGACTGTGTCAGTTGGGAGCACACCATGTTTACATTTCAGGACCCATTCCTACAGCGGGTAAAGGAATTGAACTTTTCAGTAGGCTTCTTGGCCTGAACACATGGTTATCAAACGCATGTATCACCCATGGGATAAAGTTCATTGATAACTTCAATATCTTTTGGAACTGTAAGGAGCAATTCAGACCTGATGGTGTGCATCCAAATCTAACTGGATGCAGATTACTTGGTGCACACTTGCGTCATGCTGTTGGGACGGCAAACCCAAACATGAGTGTACAGATAAGAGCGAAGGACACAGCAGAGAAGCGATCAACTGCCAGCTCTCCCCCCTCACCAGACCCTCTTCTCCACATCACCCAAGGTCTTAAAAGGATGTCTCTATCCAGGTCTGAACCCCAGCGACCACCATCTACCAAGAAATACAGGGCTCCCCCCCCTCCCCCTCCTCATCCTCCTATTAGATCATCTGTCCTGACCGAGCAGGGCATGGGAGGAGGTTCCCAGAGCAGCAGAATTCACAACAAAGATAACATGCCATGATGCGTTCAGGGTCCTTGCTGTAGTTTTGCTACTACTGACAGCTGTTCTGAGATCAAGCCTGGACCCAGTAGGATTCCTGTGTTAGTTAGTAAAATAAGGAATCGAACACGGTCAGCTTGTGGGGTGAATCGATCTAATCTGTTAACTGTACCTTGTATAACTCAGAATACAACAGAGACTAGTGTAAACTTCATAAAACTAGCTGTACTAAATGTTAGATCTCTGTCCAACAAGTCACTGTTAGTTAATGACTTCATCATTTCTCACAGTTTAGATTTTCTTTTTCTGACAGAAACATGGTTAACAGAAGACACAAGTGCTACAGTTCTTAATGAAACAGCACCCCCTCATTTTAGTTTCATGAATAAATGTCGAAACGGGAGGAAAGGGGGAGGAGAAGCTGCCTTATTTAAAGATTCATTCCAGTGTAACGAAATGTCATTTGGTGATTTTACTTCTTTTGAATATCTTAGTTTTATTTTAAGGGGCATTCCTAAAATCCTATTTCTAATCATCTACAGACGTCCAGGACACTGTGTAAATTTTATTGATGAATTTTCTGAATTATTGTCGGTTATCTCTACTGATTTTAACCATTTCATCTTAACTGGGGATTTTAACATTCACATAGATAACATGATGGATGGTAATGTCAAGGAATTTTGTTCCATATTGGACATGTTTGGTTTGTGGCAACATGTTAAACAACCGACCCACATTCGAGGTCACATTCTGGACCTGGTTATTTCAAAGGGTGTTGATATTTCTTCTGTTGCGGTCACTGACTTGGCCTTGTCTGACCATTTTTGTATTTTGTTTGATTTACTGATCACTCAGAATGTTCAACCAACCTGCTTCTCCGTTAGGAAGAGGTACATTAATGAAAGAACAAGTGCTAAGTTTGTGGAGGCCATAGCTATGTTACCAACAACCAGTGCAGAGTCAGTTGATAGACTCCTGGATAATTTCAATCTGAAAATCTTGAATGTAATGGATGCTGTTGCACCGATAAGAATCAAGAGCAACTTGAGCAAACAGAAAACACCATGGAGAAACACCACTGTGGTTACCAGCCTAAAAAGAGAATGCAGAAAAACTGAGCGGAAATGGCGGAAAAATAAACTTCAAATTTACTATGAGCTGTACAAACAAAGCCTGCGTAACTATAACAATGAGTTGTGCAAGGCCAGAGAGCTGCATTTATCTGAAATGATTAACAGGAATGTCAACAATTCTCGCACTCTGTTTGCTATGATTGAAAAACTTACAAATCCTCCTAAACAGATAAGCCCAGAGCTCCTTTCCACTGAGAAATGCAACCAATTTGCAAACTTTTTTAGCCAAAAAATTAAAACAATTAGGCAAAATATTAATTCCACACAGTCAAACAAGAAAATTAGTCTGTGTCTAAAACCCGGAAATAATTCTGATGTCATGTCACAATTTAAAATGGTGAATTTAAAAGTCCTACAAGAAACAGTTTGGCATTTGAAATCAACAACATGCACTCTGGACATGATACCATCTGACTTTTTAAAAACAGTTTTTACCTCAGTAGAAAATGATCTCCTACTGATAGTTAACAGCTCGCTGGCATCAGGCATTTTTCCCAAGTCACTAAAGATAGCTGCTATTAAGCCACTCCTAAAGAAAAGGACTCTAGACGCCTCTATAATGAACAACTATAGACCTGTCTCTAACCTCTCTTTTATTTCCAAGATTATTGAAAAAGTTGTATTTCACCAGCTTCATGACTTTTTAAATGAAAGTGGAAATCTTGATAAATTTCAGTCCGGCTTCCGACCTCATCACAGCACTGAAACAGCTCTGGTCAAAGTGTTAAATGACATTAGGTTGAATACCGATTCTGGTCAAGTATCAGTCCTGGTTCTGTTGGATCTCAGTGCTGCGTTTGATACTGTAGATCACAGAATCCTGTTGCACAGGCTGGAAAACTGGGTTGGACTTTCTGGAGCGGTCCTTAACTGGTTCAGGTCCTATTTAGAAGGCCGGAGTTATTTTGTTACGATCGGCAGCTATGAATCCGAGCGAGTGGCCATGACTTGTGGAGTCCCCCAGGGGTCAGTCCTTGGACCTCTTCTGTTCAACTTGTATATGCTCCCTTTGGGTAAAATATTACAAAACTATAGCATTAGTTATCAAAGTTATGCAGATGATACACAACTTTATGTGTCTCTGTCACCAGATGACTGCAGTCCAATAGACTTAATGTGTCAGTGTCTGGAGCAAATAAACACCTGGATGAAGGAGAATTTTCTACAATTAAATGAAGACAAAACTGAGATTATTCTGTTTGGTAGCAAAGAGAAGAGGGTCAGCATTGGCAAACACCTGGAGACTCGGGCTCTTAAAATTACCAACCAAGTTCGTAACCTGGGAGTGTTGATAGACTCAGATCTGACTTTCAGCAGCCATATCAAAGCTGTCACTAAGACAGCTTTTTACCAGCTCAGAAACATCAACAGAATTAAAAGTTTAGTCTCCCAGAAAGACCAAGAGAAACTCATCCATGCATTCATCTCCAGTAGACTGGATTACTGTAATGGTCTTTTAACAGGACTTCCTAAAAAGAGCATTAAACATCTGCAGCTCATCCAGAACGCTGCTGCTAGAGTTTTAACCAGGACTAAGAGATCTGAACACATCACACCAGTTTTAAAATCTTTACACTGGCTTCCAGTCAGTCACAGAATAGATTTTAAAACCCTTCTGATCATTTACAAATCCCAGAATGGTTTAGGCCCAGAATACATCTGTGATATGTTCAGAGAATATAAACCTAGCAGAGCTCTTAGATCCAAAGACTCTGGTCAACTAGTCCAGACCAGAGTCCAGACTAAACATGGAGAAGCAGCATTTAGCTGTTATGCTGCAAACAAATGGAACAAACTGCCAGTGGAGATTAAACTTTCCCCAAATGTAGACATTTTTAAATCCAGGTTAAAAACTTTTCTTTTCTCATGCGCCTATGCATGAAATCTGCACGGTAACTTTTTTTTTAACTTATCTTGCTTTTAATCATTTTAATGTAATTTATTATTTTATTGTGATTATGTGTTGATTATGTGTTGATGCCTTTTACTATTCTAAATATCTGTAATGTCTTTGTTTTATGTAAAGCACTTTGAATTGTCCTGTACATGAAATGTGCTATACAAATAAACTGCCTTGCCTTGCCTTACTGCATTACTAAATGCAAGAAAGCAGCTTGACAACTGTGAACCCCTGGCTGATCCAATCTAACATCCCCTCAGTCCAAAAGTAGTTTTACTAATCTTACAGAAGTAGAGCTGCCTTTAGCAGTGTTTAATAGTTTGTATCAAGAATGCATTTTCTTATCATGGGTGAGGTTCTGTTGGATAGTTGAGATGTAGAAGATTACCTAAAAATCATTCACAACACAACAGACAGTGTGTTGTGAATGTTCAGAAGATGATCAGATAGTTGAAACACATGAACTAAGTGTACAGGCTTTTTTGAATAAGTGATTCTGTCTTTTAGAAGAACACAAAAGATTCACACCCATTTGAAGAGGTTAAATCGTTGAAAACAGCGAAGTAAATTATTTGCAGTATGTGTGTTGATTCAGTGTGGGAATCTAGTAATGGGAAAAGCTGAGCCTCAACAACAATGACAACAGTAAATAAATAAATAAAAATAAAAACATTAGAGTATGCCTAAGAGCTCCAATTCAAGATAATATATTCATACATTTTCACTATAAATTTGGGCAGAAAATGAAAAATAGGATGCTAAAGAAAATGAAAAATCAGCAGAACGCAGGAAATGGAGTGTCTAACAGATACAGTTTCCTGAGGGAGGTTCCCTTGATCCTCCATTAAATGTCTTAATGACTTAATTACCCTCCAATGCCCAGTGTTCACATTAAAACCTACACCCAACTGAGAGATCATCATCTAAATGACACAGTGATTATATTTCAGATAAAGTTTATATGCTTGACTTTTTAATGTTTGACTCTTCAGCTGAAGATATTTTCATGTCATCTCATGAAAATTCAAAAACAGGAACAAAAACACAGAAACATATTTATGTTTGCACAAAATTACTGACTGCACTTATTTCAGTTTTCCTGACAATATATGAATAACTTAAGATTTGTTTTTAATTACGCTAATGTAAACAATCTTAAGTAATAACATTGAATTGGGAACAGCGCCTAGGTGGTTTTTATTGATTTTGATATATACCTTTCAATTTATGTAATGAATGTTGCTTTCTTTACTTTTAAAATCATTATCTAACATTTAGCATCTCTGGGGCTAGGGCTAAGTTCAGGGATTGGACTATTATTAAATGCACGCATGTTTTTTTTTTTTTTTTGATATTCTTGCTCAAAATATAAGTATAAAATCACGTTTCAAAAAGAAATCCTTCTGCTTCATGTTATGTGATGTAGTCACATGTTTTACATGAAAAGCCTTTTAGTGGCTGTAGGCACATAATTCGTGCCTATCCAGCAGGGGCCTTATTCGGGAAACAACTCATCTGTAAGAAATGTCAAGCTTCATAAGCTTAAACAGGAATTTTGTCACAAAGAAACTCAAAGCAACATTGTAACTGTCTGAGCTATTAGAAATCACCACACAACTTCCTTTTCCAGTGGATTTTGAATGCCATTGCCTCACAAAGAGTAGTTTTATTTGATTTTATTTTTGCATAAATAATAAATAAATAATCTGTCCCTGCTTTTCTCTCAGTAAGCAGTAGGATATATTTCATGGAAAGGGTTAACTGGGATTTTTCCAGTGCATTGGGTCAAATTGGCTCATTCAAATTAGCATAATAATTCATACCCTGAACTGTTGGTAGTGCATCATATTTATCATCATCAAAACCAGAAAGAGAATTTAGTTGCCTAATCAGCAGAAAAAAAAAAACAAGAAATAATTAGCCACAAATAACAGAATTTCTCTCCATTCAGATGGTTAACAGAGGACAAGTTCCAGTTTTCCATGTCTAAGCAGATTGGGTATAGAATACTTTTTTCCCCCTCTACTACTAAAAAAATTAATTTATTAATAAAACTTTTGCTGACACTTAAAATCAGATCCAGCAGATATCAGAATAGAACAGATTTAACAGAAAATAGACTTTTAAATTTATGAAAAAAATAGTCAATCTAGTAATTTCAACAAATAATCAGACTTTAGAATTAAATGTCAGACTGTCAGAGGTCAAGATCAGTTCATCAACAAACCTAAACAGCAACATTATGTGAGAGACGTTTGGATCCATGGATCGTATTTTACACAAAACAACACAAGCACTCAGCACAACGCAGATGTTTCTATCATGCTCTTGCCACTCCACAAACTTCCACATCCCAGCCAAAGAGGAACCGTGGTGGAACACTCAGAAAGCTACTGACCTGCTCAAGTTTACATAAGTTTGTACAAGAGAAAGGCAACTAGAGCTCAACCAAACTGTTCCTTCTTCATTTTGTGCAGCTTCAACCCAGTAAAACATCAGAAAACATCTGCAGCAGACAAAAACCAGACACACTAAACATGTACTTACATGTACATTACTACTTACTACACTTAGTAAGGACGAGTCGGACTGAGTTTTATTCAGCTGCAGACGATGCTGCAGAGAATGACAGCATCTGTGGTTGCTATGGTTACTATCTTGCTAGGTCTCATCACATCGCTGGAATCATCCAAACTACTGGAAGTGGTTGATTCTTGCCGTTTGACACCTGACACGCGTTCCTTTCTTCACGTTATCATTGCATGGCTTTCTTATGTCCATTGTCCAAAGGTATCAGTCTGCTACTACTTCACTGAAAAGAAAGCATCATGTTTTTTTGATTTGATGATTACATGCACAAGTAGATTAAAAAGACAAACACGAACACACAACTTGCAAATATCTTGAGAGATAACATTTCTCAATGCAAAAAAGCACATATGGAAACTGATTCTACTTTTGATAATTTAGTACCACTATAAAATTAACTATTAAATAATTGTAAATGAATATGATATTGAAAAGTACATAAATTAACATGAAAAGGTTTGATGGGAGGGCCTGACTTGTGAATGGGTGGGTCTTGTCCACTGGGGCCCGCCTGTAGTGCCGGGTCTGCCTTGATGAAATCATCCAAAAACTTGAGTGTGCCCATGAAACGTACATGGTTTGACTTGATTAATGGGTGTAATTTGCAGGTAGTGGGTATGGTGGAGCAATGTAGGCCTTTATTGTTGTGGTGGTGTGATAGCAGTGCATTTCATCAGAGTGCAAACAGAACTCCTCAAGCTGAGATAGTATTGACAGAAAGGAGCTGTGGGCAGGTGGAGGGACAGGGAGCTACATTCAAACAGTATTGATTCTTTTTGTATGGGTAAGGAAGAAAAGGAGCTTCTCACTGTGGTCAGTGAATGGAGGCTCTTTGTGTTGCATTTTACATGCCTGCCCTCACCATGAAGATAACGCAAAGCCTTTTTTCCCCTCCTTTTCTTTTCTTTTTAAATCTTTTACCTTTTGTCAATAATATGACATCTACCTGGAAAGATGGACTACAATGTGATTGTCAGTCCATGTCACCTTGACAAAACAGTTTCTGCTCATAGCTGGGGACAGAGGATTTAAGTAAATCCTAACTTTTTTAGACCGTTGAACTAGAATCTGGCAAAGAAGTTTTTAATAGGTCCCTTAAAGTGTCTTAGCATCTGTATTTTAGAAAAATCCCCTCAGTAAGTAGACTGTCTGCTTAAGACAGTGAAATAGATAAAGAGGTCCTTGTGAAAGTGGACACAGTGGACTGGTGCGGTAACTGATGTCATTTCATATGGTGCTTTGTTACACACTTAACAGCTGGTAAACGTTTAGCAAGCTGAACCCCAACTGGGCACTGTTGACTTGCAGATGCTGTTGAGGAAAGTTAAAATTCACACCTCGTAAAGAGAGAAGACAGATGTTTGCATATTAATAGAGACAGAATATGGGGGTGAGGGTGAAGGGAGGCATTACAGCTGCTCCATTACAGTGTACAGTATATGGGACAGGTGGATGTAGTCTTGTTTCATCTCAGGGGCATTTTGATCTGGATTTCTTTACGTGCCAGGTGTTGAAGTGAGCTCCAAATATCTGCAGTGCAGACAGTGCCGTTGTTTAGTAGTGAAATTTCCTTTTCCTTTGTTTATTGAAACTTGAAAGATCACATGTGTAATAATATAATATGAGTAATGGCTGCCGTAATTATTCCTCTTCCTTTTAAATTTCTCACTGTGTGATATGGGACAAAATCCACAGCCTTTCTTAAAGATTAAGATCAACAAAGACTTCAGCAAAGGGTGTGAAACAAAAATAGCATGATTTATCCAATGGTATAGTTCTCTCTTTTTATAGTTCAATTACAAATGCTGGCATTTGAGACAGCAAGTGACTGTAGTACAATAGCCTGATGGTATAAGCACTTCACCTGAACTTCAGTATTTCAAGGCTGTGATGTGTTCCCCTTCACTTAAGCTACTTTAAAATTACTCAGTGAATGAATTACAGGTGCATATTAAAGAAAATAGTGTAGAAGAAGGGGTCAATGTTATTCTTTGTGAACCTTTCAAAAACTACATTTTAACTAGAAGCACTCAGAGCACAGACATCTGCCAAGCCATAGGGTCACTCACCTGAGAAAAACCCAAAAAGGCCCAACAGCCCAGCTAGTACCCCCTATGTTTTGAACATTCTGCATCACCACATCCACAATATCAACGTGATCCAGTTAAACAACGCCGGATTATCTACCATGATGTCATTTTGTTTTGTTTTGTTTTGTGTGTTTTTTTTACCAATGATTCTGGGCATTACTGTTGAGTTAGAAGCGTTAATTGCAAAATTATCTCTATCTACAAAAAATAAAGAATCCTTAAAAAAATTAATGGATCTGGACGGTGATCCGGATCATCCCCAAAATGTAACCACTTGTTCTTTTATTCCATTGCTGACATTTCCTGAAAACCTGATTAAAATCCATCTATAACTTTTTGAGTTATGTTGCTAACAGACAGACAGACAGACAAATACATGCCTGGGCAGAGGTAATAATGATATCAAGGGTGTTTTAGCCATGTTCGAGAATACTGTCAGACTCTGCTAAAGCATAAAAATAATCTACAAACTAACCTGCAGGGTGATTTGCTGGATAACATATCCGATCTGTTTATATTGGGGACCATGCCTTCTCCAGTCATGCCAGGGGGAAGTAATGTCATGTGTAAGGAAGTGAAAGAGAAAGAAGAGAGTGGTGGTATGTGCTCCTAAACAAGCTGGTGGCTTAAGGCTTTTCTCCCAGTCATCCTCCTCCCCATTGGAGTTTACAGTTGCATTCATTGCCTAACTGCCCTTCAACCTGATTGACATCAGTTGTGAATCATAGACTATAAAGGAAATATAAACTTCCTGGACATTGCTACTTCTTTCTTTCATTTTGCACTGAGGAGATTGGACACTAGTCTACTCACAATCACATCTTGAGGTTCAAAGTGGTATTCTGCTAACAGGTATCTGCAACATAGTACACAGGGGCCTTTGGCATAGTGCAGGCTTTTGATTTGTTGCATCCTAACATAAAACCCCTATTGATATAAAAGAATATGTAGGAAACAAATTTGCCCTTTGATTGGATCTGGTAATTATGTATTGATAACCAAGCTTTTTCCTTGGTAAAACTAATATCCATCCTTCACAATATTTTTCAAGAATTTCTGCTGTGTTTACCCTCTACTTTTTGGTAGAAATGTAAATGTATGTGTTTGTATGTGTTTTCACTAATTAAACAAGGTAAACAAATTTAACCCATAAGAGCCTGACGTGACACATTTGTCACATACAGTTTCTGAGATATTTTGCTTCAGTTTATGGTATAAACGTTGCTTAAAATCCTGTTGAACACAATCTGATACTTGTCTTCTGTCCCCTAATAGATACCCAGAAGCAGAAAACCACATTATAATATTTTAAAACTATCACAAGGTAAAAAATGGTAGATATCCCCCCAAAAAAATTACATTTTTTCGTTACATTTTGTTAAAGGGCCAGATAAAGACCTCATATTTAAAAATTGGACTTTTCTTACCATTTTTTCATTGGTCGAGCCTTTATGGGTTACTATAACTATGAACTATAGCCTTTCTCAAACCGCCTTTTCAAGATGGGGATGTTGTGTCTTTGTTGCAGCTTGCTGTTCTGGAGCATCAGACTGATTACAGTTGATGGATCTTAGCCAGAAATGAATGTACAGTAGTCACAGAGTTTAACTGCTTAATTAAAAAAAAAAAAAGCCTTATGGTCATGAAATCACTGCAATTGGTTGATAATATTTAAAGGTGCAGTGTTTAACAAAGACAAACGTCAAGAATAGATAGGTAGATGGATGGATGGATAGATGGATGGATGGATGGATGAATGGATGGATAGATAGATAGATAGAGAGTCATTTCTATGTCCATCTTTACCATCTCATGGCTTATTGGCACTAAAATGTCACTCATCGGGCCTGCCTGTCAAATTTTATTTTATTCCATCCATGTAAAAACTGCCTGAGGCTTTTCAATGTAACATGCCCACTGAAAGGGCTCCAACCTTTGAGTACTAAATGCGAGAGTCAGAATACTGTCCCTCTTCAAATGGTCTCATCACATGTCCATTTTATCAAGCAATGAAAATCACATTTTAGCTGATAACATGGTGTATGAAAGCAGCAGATACAGCAGGCAGCATCTCTCTCTGAGGTTACACTTTCCTGTCTGCAACTTTTAAACTCAGCTAAACAGCTAAACGGCAAGATTATTTTATCTGATAAAGCAATACAAGTACGCATTACAATGACGCTACAACTGGAACACATGTTAAATCAGTTGCAAGTAAAGGTGGGGCCGTAGATGTGATTGGTGTAAAAAAGCAGTACTTGAAAATTTGTTATTGTGATCAAATTAGCGGTACTTCTGCGTTTTAAGGAATTTGGAAAAAAGAACAAAGGCCAGTTGGTGGATGTGTCCCATGAATGCCATGTCTTACAAAAAATTATAAGGAATTAGGTGTGCACAGAACTATGGCAGAAAGTGCCCTTTCTTAATACAGTACATCCTACCAGACATGATTGGATTTGATTTGCCCATTCAGCAGTTCACTTGCCCATAAATCTAACTTAAGAGCCACACCAACCACAATGGCAACATCTTACCATAGACGAAGCTTGATTGTTCAAAACTAAGAAAAGCATATGCACAGCAATGTCCTGGTTTTACAATGCCAGTGTGTATTGGTAATCTGAAGTGTAATCAGCAACCTGAAAGGGTTGCAGTTGTGAAGAAAATCAGTACAAATCAGACCAACTTAGACTTGTACATGCTTCCGTTCTCAATGCAAATTGCCACATATTAAGACAAGGTGAGAAACTGAAAGCTAAATTAGTAATTGTTAGGAGGTAGATTTTGTTCAGCTTGGTTTCTGTTGCTTTTATGTTTGATCCCATGCTGTGTAAACTCAATGACAAACACACAAGGAGAAAATAAACATGGCCTGAAGGTCCAACTATCATTGTTGAAGGGCTTAAAAAGTCTACAGTCACAGGTTAATAGCCATGCATCCTCCTTGGATGTCCATTAGGTCCAATAGTTAAACTGATGAGATATTAGTGTTTGATGTTATATTTTTTTCCAGTACATTAAGTTTAATGGTATAAGATCAGCATAGGAATTAACATTTTAAATTGGTAGCTGCCCAGCATGTGGTTTAGTGATGGCCTCATAATTGCTTGTGCAATATAGACCGTATTGCAAATATAGGGAAACTTTAAAATAGATAGATAATGAGGCAAATACATTAGGAAGTGCACCAGGGGGAAAAAAAAGCATAATCAACAGATATAAAAATAGTTTGACCTGACCTTAAGGGGTGCTTTTCTGAAGTCTATATTTCCTGGACATAGTGGAGAATAAAATGGGAGCTGTCATTGTGCTACACTGTGAAATATATGCAGCGTGTATTTAATTGACGATTAAACTTCATAGATGGTAGTCCAGGCACGTTCACTGTGTCAGAGCTACCGTTCCATACTCTGCACACTTTGGCTCACTCAAGATGGTTTCTTTCAACACATTTTGCAGCAACTGGGCAAGATTGGAAAGCATGCACACTTGAGGGTGGGGCGGTAACTGGATTGCTACTCCCTTCCCTTCAGTATCCACCTCCTCGAGCCCTCTTTTACAAGGGGGAAAGAAAGAGAAAGGGCTTGGAAAAAGGCCCTCTTTTTTCCTGAGCAGTGAGTGAGAAAGCGTGAGAACAGTCACTGCACAGTTTCAGGAACATTGTGTCTGTCTGTAGGATGAAAAGCCTTGCAATTGAATCAAAGAATGGGAGGCCTTTTTATTTTAACCAGAGTCCAGCTCAATGGGAAAGGGGGAAGGGACAAAGTGACAGAGTTCCCTACTTCCTACTAAATTAGGTTAAGGAGGAACCGGTAAGTATTGATTGGAAAAGAAAATGCCAATTGGCCTTACTACAACATCTTGTAGATGATAACAGTGGTAATGAAAATGTGGGAGAACTATTTTATTATGGCATATTTACAACAATGTAGCATATACCAGTAAAAGAAAATACAGCAGTAAATGGCAAGCATCCCTGGCAGAGGAGGTTAAGCTACAAATATTAACGAGTGTGCTGCTTCTGTGTCTTTAAAAGGCAATGGGGAGGTCAAAATATACAAAAGCAGTTTGTTGCAATAAACATTTACAAAATTAGATTATTATTTATAACAAAAAATCTTAATAAAAAAAAACCCACATTGTTTAAACTTTGAATAAAATAGCTGTTTAAGAACAATAGGGAATAGGGCAGCTTTAGGATGGCATCTTTTTATCGGCTTAATGGACTTCATTTTAAAAGGGAATCTGGCCCAAAGATGCAAATGATGTTCCAACACAAAAGCAACAAATGAGACAATTCTAGTTGCAAGTCTTGTTCTTGCAGCACACACATCTCTCTTTCTTTCTCTTCAGTAGGTCACTAACTAGCAGCACAGAAGCTTACTTTACCACAAATTAGTTGAACGTGTGCAAACACCTATAATAATATTTTTTTCCATATAGCATTGATATGCCATCTATGTTATTAGTTGATGCATTTTGCATGCAAATATTGCAAATAGAGCACCACTTTGGGCTTTGAAAGAGGTCTCTAATTATTCTGCATTTAGTTCTTTGCAAATGCAAATACATATCAGTATGCTATAACATATTACAACAATAGAGATTGTCCAGAGCAGCTCGTCTGTGCTTTCTATTTGTGCTTCTTTGTTGGGTTTTTTTCTTTGTTTCAAAAACACCCAATTGTTTGTTTCACCCAATATACTTTCAGTCTAAAATTAATAACCTTGTCAAATCCTGAATAGAAACGTGTTGTTCTTATGCTTATTTTCTCAATGAATGTAAGAAATTAGGGTAAATTTGCAGGTGTCAGCCATGAATTATTCTTCCTCTTGTTCTCCCCACAATGATTTTTAATCACCTGTCATAACTGGATAATCAGTTTAAGACATTTCTGTCTAAGGTACTGAAAAGGACTGAGCAGAGGGAAGTTAAAGTGATGGTAGTAAACTTGCTGCCCCAGCAGTCTAGATGTGTTACAGATATTGGGAACTCACTGCATGCAGGCCCGATGCCAAACTTCCAGCCAAGACTTCTGTTTTGTGCCCTGATGGCAAGAACTCTAGGACTCTCCATTAATCTGTGCTTAAGCTGCCTGACTTCAAAAACAGATGCTTGAGGAGGATAAGGTAACTCAGTGGGAGAGAAGGTGCCAAAGCCTCAGTTAGATAAGGTGAGAGAAGTGGCAGCGTTGCAGTGTACCGAATCGGTTGCAACCAACTTCATGGGAAATGTGTTTTGTTATCATCCCACCTTTGTCTGTAAGTTAATTATAATGTCACCAGCATTTCATGACATGCTGATATTTCAGAGTTGGTGAGGCATGTGTGCGTGTGTGTGTGTGTGTGTTGGGGGGGGGGGGGGGGGGGGGGGGTGTACGTGGATCAAAACATTTTACAAAATTAGCTACTGAGTCATCATTCTGTTTTTTGTTTGTGTGTTGGATTTGTTTTTGCTTTGTTTTTGTATGTGACAGCAGTTTTCATTTATTTCAAAGTCTATATTATTATTTATCGAAATATTTTAAAATTATGAACGTCTTGCACATCTCCAGCAACATGGAAGTCCAATTTCCATGACAAAAATGACAAGAGTTTGTACTGGACTGCAAACAACTAACAAACTTCATGTGACTGCATGGATGTTTCAGTGGATTTATGCTGCACGCGTTCTAAACATACTGATCTACTTGGCATATATAAAGCAAGACTCTTATTGGATATTATATCAAAAAAAAAAAGAAGCTATGGTCTCTGCTGTTCACAGTTGTTTAGGACTTATCGTTACAGACTGTCGATAAAAATATGTTTATGGTTTCCTTACGAGGTCAACTTGTAGACATGCGAATAACAACTATTGGCAGATGTAAAGGCAGAGGGTTCATGGCATCATTGCAGTTGCAAGCCTGAATCAGAAATGTTTACATTGTTTGAAACTTTCACCCCAGGAATAATAAAGTATTTTTATCAGTTCTAATAGTAAAAAATTATCCTAAACAAAAGACTGTTGTCAAGTCATGGCAAACAAGATGTGTGTTGGCTAACTTATGGTATTCTTTACATCATTGTGTAGTTAATGAGTATATACAAGGCTATATTAAGAAACACAGTATGGTAGTTAATTTCAATTTGTATTAATCAGTTACATTAGTTGTCTGAATTTTGATGCTACCATATACAATGTTCAGGATCAATAGATATTACTAGAACATCAGCATCTCTGACCAAAAGCAAAGGAACCAGAGCCAGAGTCAACCCGGAGTCTTTAAAGACCTTTTTGAACTCTTCATCTTTGGCTCGAATCTAATCTGTTTATCTGAGGCTCTTTAAGCTGAAGAGGGAGATTATTTGGTGGAGGCTAATCTGAAGTTCACCTACAGTTTAACTCTCTGGATTCCATGGAAATGCTTTGCTTTCACAGTACAGTGAAGTAAGGTCACTTTCTGGTATAAAAGACAGAAGGCCCAACATTTTTAAAGGATGGAACTGATATTCAATAACGTGTGTGTAGCTGGACCAGCAACCAAACTATAAAAAGAGAAAGCAGTTATCACTGGTGAGGGTCTGCTGATTTATTCTACCTATACAGCTCCAAAATGAAAGCACTGGCTTATTTTCTTACAGCTTGTATTTGCTGAAAACATTCCAAGACAAAACTATTTGCTACTTCAACAGGATTACCATGACTCCCCTACATCTTCAGAAAGCAGATGTTTGTTTTTAATACCATATTTACTCCAGAATTTTTACAAATAAAAACCTTTAATAGCTTCTATTATCAGATACATATTGTCCTGTACACAGTCAAGGTCAAAGGAATTTGATAAACCATAAGGAAAACCCCATCAATGGATCAACCTTTTTCTCCAGTGGAAGATAATTCCTTATGCTCATTTGTGTTGCCAATGGCCCAGAGACTGAAGCAATCTATGCAGATCATGTGATAATCTCTGGGTCATATGACAGATGTAAAAGGCCTAATCAATAGATGTGCTCATGCTTTCACTTTGAGTGCATCATTTATTATTCAGTGGTTTATATATGCATATTGAATGGCCAATGAGTGGTATTCATGGTCTGTTGTTTGCGTTCTTGCAGTAAAAATGTTCACTTCTTCTGTCTGAGCATGAAGTCTTGCATTGTTTTTCCTAATTAAATATAATGTGCATCATGGTTTGCACCTCAGTCACTGCGAGCATTTACATTTTATGTTTTTATCCCTGTGAAGCCTGTTTAATGTTCTGAGACATTCTGGTCAACAGATCTCTCGATGAAAGCCTATTTCTTTTCGATTTCTATTTTATATTTTCTAGGAAAGGTGCATCACCACTCAACAATTAGTAATTTCTTCCTGTGTGGCACTGCATTGGCAAATTTAAGCATTTCATAAAAAGTCATGCAACCTGTAAGCAAATCTCAGGCAAGCCATTCTCACAACTTCCCTGTGTTTGCCTGTTGTTTTGAGAACATTAATATGTTTAGTTTTAACTTTCTTTTGTGTCAGACACATAATCTGTCACACATTCCTGGCATGTTTCAAATGTACCTCTGATGATGATGGAAAGGTTACCCAAAAACAAACTTTGTTTGCTTTGATTTATACTCTTTCAAAATTGATGGTTTGCTGATGGCAATGGAGCGAGGTCAACAGCTGATTTATGCAATAATATTTATAGTCAAATTACAGAGTGGGGTCTTAGAGGTTTATTTATATGACTGACTGGTCTCCATTCTTTACATGCTTGAGTATACTGTATGCAGTATTAGCCTCACAGTTTAGACAGTTGGTGTGGATGATATGCTATAGAGATGTTTCCATATTAAAGCCAAAAGATTAAGTTTTTTTTACCTGCATGGAAATATTTTTCCCCACTGTCATTTGTAGATAATAGCTCAAATTAGTTGCTTTTGCCAAGAGCAGTCTTTAGCACAGCTGGCTAATCTTGTCTCTTGTCAGAGAAAATAGAGATTGAGCCTCAGGGATACCAGAGGTTTTTTGGGTTTAGGTTGCATATCATTGCGGATTAAATTGTGTCCAATATTTTTTCAGAATCATGTCTCACACTTAAAGTAGACACTTGTAATCACAGCTCCAGCACATTCTCTTTGCTTCCTAGTGGCTCCAAGCAAGCCATTTGCACTCCTAAAACTAGTCCACGGGGTGATCTTGTCTCAGGTCAAGGGGGTGGGATACGTGATGAGCAAGGGGGAAAAAGCATTGTGGAATTCAGCACTTTCCCGAATGCTCTGGGTGTCATAAAAGTGACATGCTGTACATTGAGTGTAACTCCTCACACACGCATACATTCCACACACAAATGCACATAGAAACTCCCTATGGAATTTCTGACCTTTAACCCTGATACTTCCAGACAGTAATTAAAGGCAGACAGTGTATTATGTGACACTGTGCAGTTGGTCCAATGGAGATAGGGTATGACACATGGGGCAAGGGGACCTTGGGGACCAATGCGATGTCCAAAATAGACCTCGGAGATTAGGGGCCACTCTGAAATGTCCCCACACATGTGCAAGAATGTCACAGCTTGACATGATTTTGCAATAAGGCTGCCAGCATCCTTTTCCATAATGACAAAATTCTTGTGACCGTGAAGGTTAACAGGCATCTCTCACTTGTCAGCCTCTCCCATAGACTCCACCACATTCCTATGGATTCAGCTCAATTGGCTTTGAGGGTTTCAAATGACTTGGTCTGGTCAAGGATCAAGAATAACATTCCTGGAAGCTGTCAGCAACATTTATTTTATGTAACTATGTTGGGAGAAATGGGCCAATTTCAACTTTCTTTTTATATGGTCTGTACTTATATAGCGCTTTTGTCCAAAAATGTTCCCTTTCCTATTTTTTCAGAAGTGCAGAGGTGACCCAAGTTTTTGACCTTTGTAAGATTGTTATTTTTTCATAAATACATCATCAAATCCCCATAAAATTCTAAAAGTTAATCAAGAGAACATAATTAAACAAATGAAGCATAAATATCATATGTGGTTTATTTTGGAAATTATCAGTAACTACCTCAGGTATGTAAACGTTTGCTTTTAGCATCTGTTTTGACTCCTTTATGCTGTTGTAACTGCAGCTTAAAATGTACATAACATGTCAGGCATTGGCTTGAAGATATTGTAGCCCTTTCCTCTGTATGAAAAGCTTTAAACTCTGGGATGTTGTTGGGTTTTCTCACTCAAACATTTTGTTTGAGGTAATTTAACATCATATTTATTGGATTATGGTCAGTACTTTGACTCAGCCATTGCAAAACTTTAACTTTATCCTCATAAAATCAATCTTTGGCTTGTGTTCTGGGACAAGAGATGTAGTCTTGCTGCATGACCCAGTTTCTGATGAAATTCATATTTATTTCCTGGCAGTTTTCTGTAAAATTTTCTGATATGATTTGTGAATGAATGAATGAATGAATGAATTAATGAATGAATGAATGATATTATAATGTTGTAGTAGGGTTTAAAAAAAATAAATTTCAGTAAGGGGTGATGGCTGCTGACAGGAACAACCTATTTTACCTTTCTGTCTGCCAGAAGAAGCTTCTCACTAAACACTCTGAGGGTGTGAAAAATTGTCCATTATGTTCAACAGCTTGTGCAGCTCTCTTCTCTGTACCATCAGCTCCAGGAGCTCCAGAGTTATTCCCAGCACAGAGTCAACCTTCCTGGTCAGTGTATACAGTTTCTTTAAGTCTCTGGCTCTGATGCTGCTGCCCCAACAGATGGCTGCAAAGCAGAATGCACTTTCCACAACAGACATAGAAGATATGCAACATTTTGCAGATACTGAAGGATCTCAGCTTCCTTAAGAAGTACAAGGTTCGTTCTGTTCTTTCTTTTAGATGGCCTTTGTGTTGCTCTTCCAGTCTAGTCTGCTTTCCAAGCTCCTTGGAAGTAATTGTCCTCCACCACCTCCACCTCTTTATAATTCCCAGTGCAAGCTCAAACCATGGAACTTCCACTAAATATGATGTTGAGTCGAAGCCTGGTTCCCATAGAAATCTGTTCTGCACCGATCGAATAACTGAAGAGCTGATCCCAAAGATCTGAGCTGCCTGGCACACGTTGGCCTCTAAACCTCCCGATCATCAACTGGTTGCAGTGTCCTCTTTGCAATGAATGACCATTATAGTCGGATACAAGTGTGTAGCCTGTACCTGGCATTTAAATGTCTGATTTCCTGTGTCTTGTTTCCATTGCAGAGCTTCAATTCCTCCAAACATCACTGTCAACAAGTTTTTGACTTGAATGAAGCGGCTAAATCTACACATAAAGCCACTGAGCGGCTCTTTGCACGGGCACTGACACTCTCGCCATGTCATTATCTTTTCTTCCGTTTTCTGATTAATAAATAAAAAAGTGTCCAAACTTTGTCGGCTTATTACTCACTCTAATAATATAATAGCAGTAATATACAGTACAGATCCATCTTCATCGTATATTTCTATAATCAACACAAAAACTTACAGAGTACAAGCAGCGATTGCGATAGTAATACAGGTCAAAAACTTATTTGCTCCCTCCGTACCGCAACACCTGTCCCTTGATAGAGGTTCCTACCTATGTGGTGCTACAAATTAACTCTTTAGGGACACCTACTGCACCATTTGAGAACCTTACAAATGGACCTTACATATATTATATTGGAATTAATTGTTTTAAACTACAATGTTTTATTATTTGCCTTGGTTCTACATAAAGGGAAAAAAAATCTATCTACTTCTATCTACTAAACATGGAATTATGTTAAAAATTGTTTGTGTAGGAGATTTATGGATTCACAAGTTCTTTTCTGAGGTGCTTTATGGGTAGGGTCCGCCAATACAAATTCTCCATCTGTAATTGAACTTCCCACTAACAGCAATCAAAAAACTAGAAAGACCTACAAACATTGATACCTAATTACATCAGGAGATGGCATGTTCTTAAATTTCAGGATACTCCAATAGTCAACAACAATGCATAATAATAAGTAGCACAACTAGACCTTTTCTGAAAGAAAGCAATATCATAACGATTCAACAAACCATTTACAAAAATTGATCACAAAAAACAGTAAAATCTAGCTCCTCATTCAGCGCAGGATATTTATGTGATTCAAATATCTAAATGGCCTGTCTGAGTTTGCTTAGTCTGTCCCTTTTTCTTATGGAAACGGGGGCATTATCAATTCCATATGCTTGTTATATCAATGGATTACTGTTGTGGTGTTCCAAAAATGTTTGGCAATAGGATAGTTAACACTACCTGTGCAAATTACATATTTATGTTCTGCCTTTTTTGTGATAAATGGACTTCTGTTCCTTTCTTGCACATTGTGTCATGAGTAAAAGTGCAGAGGTGGCATTGGAGGGTTGTCAGTGCTGTCGTCACTCAACTGATTCTGTAACACCAGCTTGAAAAAACAAAACAAAACAAAACAAAACAAAACAAAACAAAACAAAACAAAACAAAACAAAACAAACACATTTTATTGGATGATAATAATGACAACAATAAGAAAATGCCTTCAAGAATACCTATAAAATTACTTTTTTCCCTCATTGCTGGGCTCCAGATATAGACAGGGGTGTGTTTGTTTTCAGTAAACCCCATTTGACATGAAGTCTCATCACTGTAATCCCATTAATGACGATGGTGTTGATGGCAAACAGTCAGGGTGCTTGGATCAGCAGGGGGATCTGTGCACACAGCCCTATGGGGCTTTAATGCTGAGCACCAGAATGGAAAATGTGTGGAGCAGGTGGTTCTTGAGCCCACAGAACTCAGCTTACAAAAAAGTTTCACAGGGGAGACTATATTGAAAACTCAACTAAACAAACAACATTCTGATGTACAAGTTGTAATTTTTTAAGCTTTGAGGCAAAATGGGGAGCAGTGGAGCTGGCATCCTCTGTGGCTCTATTGACCCTGAATGTAGACTGGTGAGGGCCCAGGCTGGCTTTTATGCTGTCCATGATGTACTACAGAAGTAGCTTCTCAAAGCAAATCTTCAGAATAAGGGTGAGTGCCACAGGACAGTGTTTATTAAGACTGGACACTACAGATCTTTTAGGATCAGGGATGATGGTGGCTGTCTTTACACAGGTGAAACTACTCTCCGGTGCCAGTGATATCTTAGAAAAATCAAGAATATTATTCATTAGCTTGACACTAGTTTTCAGTGCACAGCCAGAGATGTGAAAACCTGCATATTTTTAACGTTATCTATCTTCAGAAATTGCACAAAAACATTATATTTTAGCCCATTTTTACATATCTGATTTCAAAGTACTGCAAGTAGACCTTTCTTACATCTTTGTATTAATTTTTACAAAAGAGGAATTATAGATACTTCAGTTTTCCTCACTGTGCAAAGCAAACCATCTTTTTTTAATCAGGTCACCTACTGTTGTGTGAAGACAATGAGCTCCATTATCACAAAGTACGTTATTATATCTCTCAGTGCTCCCTTGACTCGTGTTTGCCAGCGAGCATCATTAAAACTCACAGCTGGGCATTTTATCAGCTTTTTGGCAGACAAGGAGTCATTTTGGGTGCATTGTCTCAGAGGAAAAAATGATGTGTGGCTCCTGTTCAGAACAGAATAGTATTGGCACATGGGAGTGTGGGTAAGTTTTGAGTCATGCTGCAGATTTGGAGGATTAGAGGTACAACAATGGGAATCTTTCAGGAACTGAGATAAGCATATTGTGAAAAGAAATGTCCATCAGTTGTGCCAGAAATTTCTTCTGGACAGACAGATAAGAACCTAAGATATGGTCTTAGAAACTGTGTGAAAATTAATTAAACACTGAATGAGTGAAACTCCCTTGAAGAAAAAGAAAACATCTAATTTCAGCTTTAAAAAAAAGTGATACAACTTCAAAGTCATGCCATCACTACTTACATCAGGAGCCAATAACATTTAATTTTTCTCGAACATCATATGCATAGTGAGAAGAAACACACAATACAAAGTCCAGTCTCAGAAAAAAAGTAGCAACAGTCTACCAGTCGAGCAATGCACAGCATGAAAATACTTCATCTGCAAGCTGTTACCTAGGAAATAATTTTCATTACTTGTGAGCTCTTCCTGGCACCAAATACATTTCAGTGTTTCGCAAATTAACTGAATGCCAGCCTACAGACTTGTTTCGATGCAATTTGTCATGCCAGCTTCATTTGCCCCATTTAAAGTGGCAATTAGAAGTTGGCTGCGCAGGCTGAGCCCTGGGGTAAGTCACACAAGATACAGTTTTCGACCTCCGCAACCGCCAATACTAAGCTGCCATTGGTCTTGTTGATGATCAAGAGTGTTACATTTCTGTACCCTGAAGGACGCTCAACACGTAAGTCCCCTAGGTCTAATCCACAGATGCATTCTGCTTCATTACCATTTCAAAATGCAGAATTACCTGTCAGGGCACTATTGGGAGCCAGTGTAGCCAACATTCCCACACCCACAGTCACAAAGGGTACTGCTTCTTAACACATAGATTGTCATTAAATGAAACTGGAGCTATTTGTAGGTTCATTAATTACACCCTTTCACACACCACTTCTCTCTTGCTGGAATAAAGGTAAGGTGAACAAGGACTTCCGTTTTTGCTGTACATCAATGTCAGATTAAAGCCATCCTGGCTTCGACTTGCCTCCCTTGTGCTCTCTGTGCACCCTAGAGATATGCTATTAATTATAATAAAAAGGGGGGTGGGGGGCATGCCATACATGTCAGTGTGTATTCTGTTGTCACCTTAAACTGCATGCAAGAGTCACGGTTGTGAAAACAGAGGAATTTTTGTGATTGTCACATGTCATTCAAAATGCTCAGTGTGAGAGAATAAAACAATAATAGTTATCTATCTATCTATCTATCTATCTATCTATCTATCTATCTATCTATCTATCTATCTATCTATCTGTCTAATTACATATAACATCTTGATTACAGTAATAGATCATACTACCTCCATGTATCACACTCTTTAATAACACTTGAAAATCACCCTTAGCATAACAAATCACAAAGCCAACGAAGCTAATGAAAATGTATTAAAACAAATTTGATCCGTATCTTTCCAGTTCCAGTTAAATGTACTGTGTGTCTGAAGTGTCATGCCCCCTTAATGGAACCTACTTCAGACAGGCTGCCATAAAAGCTATGAAAACAGTTCTGTCTGTTTTATGTCTGCACAAATGGGTGCCTTTTCTTGATAATAAACAAACAGGCAGTGTTTCAGAGGTTGTCACCCTGACTGCATAATGGAAGAAGAGCTCTGCTGGCGTAATAAACTTTGGTGTGTCTGCATCTGATAAGAATTGTGGTTTTATCCTTGGTTTATGGCTTCATTAATCTGTGAAAGTTGTATTTTTCCAGCCTTGTTAAATCTTGCAGAGTTATCTTGGTCTGTCTTGGTGTAGATGTGCATATAAAGGTCTTTTCATCACCTGTCATTCAAGTTAAAGAACAAAGAATGAAACCAAGCTGTGAATGCGCCATATATTTCCATGATCTAAAGCAAGTTGCATACAATTAAAATCTTAATTATTGTCACATTACCACAATAGATTACAACAGTGGGTACTCAGTTGAGTTTCACTGAGGTTTGGTTTTACATAAATAAGTGAAAAAAGTTTGACCTCTTTACACGGTGGAGGCAAGTTAAGTGTTAAAATGTTATGCCAACCCAAGAAAAAGCAACAAGATTGTTATCCAATGATATTTCTTGCTGGTGTGATGAGTTCTGCTCCAGGGAGTGGAGATGGCACTACCATTTCTGTGAAAAGGTTATAGATTTTACCTGCACTTCATTGAGATGACAGCAAAAATCAGGTTATATATTGTTAATCTGATGTTGTGGGGCTGTTTACGCTGTATTATTTTCCAAAACCTAACCAGATAGTTCTAGTGGTGGCCTGAACAGCCTGAAAAAGAATTAAGCTTTGCTTCAATCCATCTGTGGACTCATTTGCATTTGGAAATGCATTTGACTGTCATTACAAAAGCTGCTATTTGACTTTTTATGACATTTTGTCTTTGAACTATGCAAAATCATCACACTTATAGCCTCCACCAGGTAATGCAGTGTTAGAATTATAATAAATCAGTATATATTTGCCTGATAAGTTATTACAACCTCCCATGTTCATTTTGTATTGTTGTCACAATTAACTCCTGTCACCTACATATGAGCAGCTGGATTAAACTAACCAAAATTATTTTTTCATCAGTATTTAAAAATTCATTTAATTTTACAGGTTTGATGCAATGCACTGCTTCACTGTTCTTTTCTTCTTTTAGTGTAAACCAGGGGTGCCCAAGTTCGGTCCTCGAGATCTACCATCCTGCAACTTTTAGATGCAACCCTTCTCCAACACACCTGAATCAAATGACTGGCTCGTTACCAGGATTCTGCAGAGCTGAATGACATGCAGATGACATCTGATTGAAGTGTGTTGGAGAAGGGTTGCATCTAAAAGTTGCAGGATGGTAGATCTCGAGGACCAAACTTGGGCACCCCTGGTGTAAACAGATGCAAGAGTTATTGTGACCAACTGTTCATGCCAAGGTATTTAACTTCTTAGATAAAAAACAACCACCTCTCTGTGACCTTATAATTGTAATAGTGTTGCAGATTTTATAACAAAACCAATAGCAACACTATAATGAACAACTTAGAGGTGGATTAACTAAGAAAAAGTTGGCCTTAAATCACTGAAAATCACACAGATCCAACACTCCACTCACTTCTTCATAAAATACTAAAATACTGAAATTTTGACTAAAAAAAGACATAAAGATTGTTATGCATCAGAATTGTACTGGTGCAATGTCATAAGTGCTTCAGAATTAGCACTGAATATATATATATATATATATATGTCCTTTAAATCAAATCCAGTTACTGCCTAAATGAATAATACGCTTTAAAAAGAAAATTGAAGAAAGGAAAAAGAGAAAAATATGAAACACTGCTACACATTTGATCCTTTGATCCCTTGGTAGGTTACACCAAAGTCTTACAGCTCTGGAAGCAAAAGAAAGGTCACTTTCATACTTCAAAACCAGATGCCAAAGTGACCTGCAGGGCCTCATCTAAGGATCTGTGTGTGAGGACCCGTGCACTGGATTATAACAAGTTCAATGTTCTGTCATAGACTTGGAGATGAAGCCAGATATTTTAAAGCTGCCAGTAATATAATTGTGTGAATCTAGCCTAAAATTGACAATTGACCAGTGCAACACTCTTATGTGGTTTCATGAATACATTTAACCAATTTTTTCAATACACTGTTGCCAAAGCAAGCTGAGGGAAAAAAAAAAGGCCTTTGACAGCGCTGTGGCGGAATCCGAGCAGCACAGAGGGCTCTGCTGGGAGAAGTAAATCTTCTAACACATAGCGGCCAAAAGTCAGATGTAGTCATGACCTTACATCAGTATGAGAGGATATCAGGAAAATGATACCAAAGCTTATATCACACAAAGAAAAGGTTTAGATGGTTTTGAAGGAGCTGCAGTTGCGAAACATATAGACAGTAGGAATGTGGAGAAGAATACTGGGTAAAATGGAACTTTATAAACATCTGTTACTACACTCAGTTAAAGCACAGTTTCATTATAATGAACTGTCACACCTACCTTCCAAAACCCCTTACCAACCACTACGGGCTAAATATGAGTACATTTTGGATTTGCGAGATAAATAAATTGGTGCAGTCTAAAATTTACCTGCATTGTGTTGTTCAGTACAGAGCCTTTTCTGTGAAAGCCTACTGTAAATTTTCTACTACACTGTGTCAATTACTTTAGAGAGTGAGATGTCAAAATATAAAAATGTTCTCTGATGGCGATTTTACTGGAAGATTTATCTTTTCTTAATTGTATCTTCGTAGTGATCTTAAGGATAAGCTTGAAGTATTTACTTAAAATAAAATAATGCATAATGCAATTTCAAAAGTTTGCTGTCAAATATTCCTGCAGCTATGGACATTGATGTAGATGTAGATTGTTCATCTAGCACTGACAGTCTGCTACCTTTTCTCGCTCTCCTGTCCCCGTGCTTTTTTTTCTCACCAATATGCCGCCTGCCAGCAATTCCCAACTTTGATCTTTGCTATCTGGCCCATCTTTTGAGGACAGTGATTGAAGGTGATGGGGTGACTATTAGAGAGTGACATTTTTCTGTCATCTGACAACACAGGTGCCATATTTCAGTGTCGCCAGTGCAGGTGGGGATCCTTCAAAGATCTCCATTTGCTTTCACACACTTATATTTATTTTTATCTGAGCCATGTATCGATAAGGTGAGCATTTGCTCAACCTTTGAAATATCAGAATATCAATACCTGAAAAAATTCTTGTTACTTTTGCTTGATTGGGAAAGAGGATTTGATTTGATTTTATCTCTGGACTTTATCAACACATTTGGACGTGTGGTGCCTTTCACTGTTTGGTACAATGGGAGCTTCAATGACACCTTCTGCATATCTTAAAATTAATTGTCTTCTTTTGCCTTCGAGTGATTCAAGTTAGTAAAAAATAAGCTGCTAAGCACAGCTTTCACATAAAAGACTTAGCTTGAATCAGCCTTTTGGCTGGCTTAATGAGCCTTAAACCAGGACCATTTCTCTTGTCACCTTTATCTAGTAAAACATACACATTACATCTTGGTTGACCACAATCACCTTAGCTTTTTCTCTTCCTTTTAATCTTATACTAAACCACAACTGACCCTCCCAGGCTGTCCTCATCTTGAGGATTCAGATTTGTGTCTTGTCATCTAAAATGGAGATGTATGGGCTTGTGCCGCCAGCCTCAATTGAGGCTTGACGTGTAGCAGGGTCTCAGGTGTCAGAAGCCATTTCCCGGGCAGGGTCCCGACCAGAACAAGATTAGGTCCATTTATCTGATTTCAGATTGCTCTAAACCTATTTCAACTGTCATTTACTCTGCGAGTGGGTCATTAGTCCTACATCTGTTTTGTTTTGTGCCACGCCTGTGGCTGTGTGTCTGTGTGTGTGGCTGCCTGTGCGCGAGTGTCTGATCAGATTATACTGAAATCAGTAGCCCTGTATGAACATATTCAATAAAACTATGATAGAATATGCCTGCCATATTCTCACCAAGATGAAGGCAGAAATTGCATTAATTGCAGTAAATGAGTTGTGTATGATGTCATTAAAAAAAAACGCTGTGTTTGAAGGGCCTTGCAAAACAACATGCCAGAGCTGAGAGTGTGGTATCGCTATGAGACTAGGGTTTTTTTAAATTGATATAATTGATTCTAATAATAACAATGAATAACAGAAGAGGGTGGGGGGCGTTTATATATTTCACCATTCTGATTCATTTTCCTGCTACTGTTATTTTTTCAACGACAAAAACACACTGGCTGTGAAGGAGTAAATTTGGTGTTGATTAAGTAATTCAAAGTGAAAGGCTTTATTTTTTTTTTACCTCATAGAATGCCTCACTTGCCATCCAAAATATAATAGAATATATTGGAAATCACATTGATTTCTATGGCCCGCTTGATTGTTCCACAGCAAAATTCAATTTTGTGAGAAATCAAACTGACTTACTGTTGTGTTAGATTTTCTTTTAAAAGACTGCGATGACTGAGGCTTTTACAAATATCTCTGGATTGGTTTCCATTCCCCAAAGTGGTATTGAACTTTTTTGTTTATGCAGTTGCATTCTGTCAGTTTGAATAAGCCCAATGCTTCATGATGCTGATCAACTAACTCAAATGCTAATGGCAAACAGCTATTGGCTAATTTTTTTGTGCTGCTTGTTTCTCATACACTCACTACTGATGTTTAACATTTAGACTAATCTGACAGAACTTTCCTGGTAAGATAACAGCAAGCAACTTCTCTGAAGATTACAGAATTAAATGTGTCAACCAGCAATTACCTTGCCAAGTGGTTCATGCAATTCAGTGAGCATGCTGACAAATCATATTTTATTCAAACCAACTTGCTCACATTGTTGGCAAACTGCCTGATAATCTGCTAGTGTGACCAACAAGCAAACAACTAGACCTCCTGGGTGAAACCACAATGAATCTGAAACAAGAAAAACATGTAGCTGAGTTGATGAATATGGGTCAGAGGGATCAAACGTGATATAATCAGGGATAGAAGGATGACAGTGCAACATGTCAACAGATTTGACCTGGTAGATGTTAACTTTTTTGGCCCTCAGCAAGACTGTGACATGGAATTTTCATTCATGTCTGCAACTTGATTGATTGTTTTCTAGATTGGCCAAAACTCACTGCATAATGACATGGATAAAGAAAAGTTTTAAATGTTATCACAAAATCTAGTTCAAACTAAACTGTAGTATTTTCCTAATCCTAACCACATACTTTTGAATGCCTAAAGCTAACTAAGTGCATTAAGTGTTTGAACCTAGCTAAACTGTGATTTAAACAAAACAATGAACAAATGCAAACTAAAAAAGTACACTGGTTAAGACATTATTGACTCAAATCTCCACCACCACACCTTCCATCTGTAAACATGTGTCACGGTTTCTGGGTTTTGGTGTGTGTTTGATCATGGTTTAGGATTTTGTTTTTTGTCATGTTTAGTTCGGTCTTGCTCTTGGTTTATAGTTCTTGGGTTTTATCATGTTCAGTTTTTGTTATGTTCATGCTTTAGGTTTTCATTTTTGTCATGTTTGGTTTTCCCTCTTGTGTTCCTGTGGTTTCTGTTCTGCCTCATTAGAACACCTGGCCTGATTGCTCATCCACATCACCTGTTCCCCATTACTCCTTCCGTGTATATATGTCCCTTTGGTCATGTGTGGTTTTGTTCACTGGATTTATCCCTGTCGTGTGTGTGGTTCCCTGTCTTGAGTTTTGGGAAATAAACCTTGTCACCTGCAACAATTCTGCCTCCTGCCTTGACTGCCTGCATTTGGGTCCTCACCTCCTCCGATTTTCGCCATTCATGACAACATGCATGGTAAATATTCCTTTTCATGGTAGTTTCATGATATGCTGAAACAGCATACTGATGCCAAGAATATCATTGCTTTTTAACTTCACATTCCCATTGGTAACCAGCTCCATTGTGAGCATAGTTCTTCACTAACTACCATGGCACTGAACTGTCTTGAAATGGGAACTTTAAGCTTTAGATGCTTTTAGAGGAAAAACAGACCACTACATAAAATTACAAATGCGGTGTGCAGGATGTGTTCCATATAATAAAAAAAATAAAAAAAAAGAATAAATGGACACATACAATTTAAGACAATAATTTTCATACAGTCTTGATCAATTAACATGAAATAACGAACATTATTTTTTTCAGTGAATTCTTGTCCTGACTCATTTAATAAAACTGTCAGAATTTCCTGTTATCTTTTCACATTTAATTGAATAACATTTCATTAATGCAAAGGGCAAATTAAATAGTTATTGTGTATTAGATATTATTGTTGTGTAAAAGAAAGTAAAAATGAAAACGAATCAAATAAGGAGGCAGGAAAATCATGCACACCATCCTAAAGAAGAGTCATTTAAAAGGTTATTATGTTGGGCAGGAATGACCTGTATTGGTTCACTAGTGATGACGAAGCTACTCTGTTTCCTGTAGTTTATTGTGTGGTAAAGTGTTGTCCATTATGTTTAGAAGCTTACATAACAGTCTTCTTTCTACAATCACTTCTGGGTACTTGACAGTCCATTGCACAGCTTTCTTTAACAGGCCTTTCAGTTCTTTTAGTCACTGGTTCGCTTGCTGTTAGTTGCAACAGTTGGCTGCAAAAAAAAAAAAAAAAAAAAATTCACCATGGATTTATAAGCGATATGCAACGTACTGAAAAACTTGATTTGGTTGAATATTATACCAGTATAAGGCAAGTGGTGATTCTGTCTCCGCTCCACACTTTTTTATTTCTGCTAACATTCAATTTGTATTTACATTTTGGTTGTTTTGTGTGTGACACACTAAAGGAAAATAGTTATAAAAGTATTTTAAATTGTTTTTAGGCCATAAAGCTTAATTGTGGGGAATATAGGACGATACATATTGTATCTGTATCTCTTGTTTGTTATACTCCATGTTCTTGTTTGGAATTGCTTATTGCAATATGGCTAGCTGAGAGACTTGTATAGATTAAAGCAATATGATTAGTGGTTCAACTTACACCATTTCTTGATAAAGCAGCAGAATAATTATAGTACTGACTGAAGTTAGAAAATGGAAGTAGACTATGGGCAGATGCATTGCATATTTCATTAAATGAGGCTGAACTTGCAAAATGCCTGTGTGCTGTACAATTAGAAGGAAATGGAGTGCTTCTAAGTAAAAGATTTTAGGTGATGCATAACTGCCTTGACTTTTATGTTGTTCTTCTCTTGCTGTTTTCTCTGTCTAGGGGGTTACATTGACAGAAAATAAATTTGTCATTAAAAAACAATGCTGATTCTGCATAGCGTCCTGCTGTGAGTATATGAAATTTCCTCATGTAGAAGTTGTTCATCTGGGAGTAAAATGATCCAGCTTGCAAAGTGCCTGTAGAACATATATTTTATTTTTAATTTTAATGTTTATTCAGAGGATAAAACTTAAAATTTCTGAAAACTTTTACGTGAAATGTACTATGCATTCATTTTTAGTTATAGGATGTAAAAGTTCATTATATTCTGGTGGTAGTGTATTTGAAACTTGTACTTTTAGATTTCAAGAGGATCAATCCTGAGCCTCCATTTTTAATATGCACCAACTTTTTTACCACTATGTTCTTGTCTGCATATTCCTTCTTTGTCTCAGTGTTCAGCTCTTACTACCTCCCTGCACAAGCCCTTAGTCCTTCTCTATAATGAGTACATTCTTACTGTTGGAGGGTTAATGGCAGACAGAAAGGTACCTGACAAATCCAAAACCTCATGACTCCACAGGCAATTTCACACAGAATCTTGCCTTTTTTTTCTTTTTTCTTTTTTTTTTTTTTCTTCCACTGGAAGGAGACTCCATTCACTGTGTGAATGAGTCAGGTAAATCCAATTCCAAAAGGCAATGGGATTTGAGATGGAGAGCAAATTGCACCAAGGTGATGCTGGACTGGTCAAGAGACCCTTGAGGGAAAAAAAAGTCAGCTCATTCCTACACAATAGAGGACACTGCTGTTATCTTTGCTGTTAGTCGTGTTTTTATAATTGATTTCCCCCTACAGCACAATGGCTGAGCAATAATGAAAAGCCTGTCATTCCTGTTCTTTTGTGTTGTACGTTGATGAGGTCATTGGCTCAAGGTGGCCAGAGCCACAGTCCACATGGTCCACACAGGGGATGGTCAAAGAGTTGAGGACAGATAAGCAATCTAAATTGAAGAAATCTGGCAAAAATAAAAATACTGTAAATTCAAAACAGACCGAGGATTGACCATTATGTGGTCGCTGGACTATAGGGTCATAACTTTTGCATGGTTGCCTAGCAGCCATAATTTTTCGAAGGGGCCAATGTTTTTTCCATTTTTTCTGGCTTATCTGTGTACTAGAACAATATATTATCTCCAAGTAAATAAAGCAACTATTGCTGCTGCTCAAATACTTTATGCTGCTTGTTTTTCAGCTCCTCCTCCATTATCCACCTGTTTGGATAATGGGATTTTCTCATCACTCTAATCTCTAAATCAGAATATGTATAACAAACTTCAATCATATTTTCATAAAGATTCAAATGAGTTGTCTGACTTAGCTGCATAATTACTGAAAACTAAAAAAAAAAAAAGAAAGTTTACAGATTCCTTTATTGTCATTCAACATAAGATCTTAGATGCACTGAAGAACGAGATTACGATGCATTTTGGCCACAACAAACAGTTTAGATAAGCACTAAGAACAAAAACTAAAGAATAATAAAATATAATAAATAAAACTATCAGCGAGGATGCAGTATAAATATATAAATATAAATATTTGTGCGAGATAACAGAGGTAGATAAGTTTAAAATCTGAGGTTTTTCAGAGAGTTCAAAAGTCTGTTGGCAGTTGGGTAGAAGCTATCACGGAGCCTCACCATTCTGTATGGCAGGCTGCGATATCTTCTTCCTGACTGTAGGAGAGAGAACAGTCCATTAGAGGGGTGAGTGGGATCCCTGGTGATTCTTATTGCCCTCGACAGGCAGCTTTGCCTCGCCAGGTCCCCAACGGGTGGCAGTGTGACCCCAGTGATTTTTTTTCAGCTGACCTCACCACTTCCCTATCTGAAGCACTGCTGCTCTCATGCCACAGAGAGATACTGCTAGTTAGCACACTCTCAATGGTGCCTCTATAGAAGGTGGTGAGGATTGATGGGCTGAGGTGTGCTCTCTTTAGCCTCCGCAGGAAGTGCAGGCGCTGGTGAGCCTTTTTTACAGTGGAGGAGACGTGCAGCGACCAGGTGAGGTTGTCAACTACGTGGACCCCCAGGAACTTGGTGTGTGGGACGATTTCCACAGCAGTGTCCTTGATGTAGAGCGAGGTGTGCACGGGTCGTTTCCTCCTGAAGTCGATCACCAGTTCTTTGGTTTTCTCTACATTCAGGAGCAGGTTGTTACTGCTACTCCAGACTACAAAAAGTTTCATCTCCTCTCTGTAGTGCTTCTCCTCGCTCTCCTGGATGAGACCCACCACTGTTGTGTCATCCGCATACTTGATGATGTGGTTTGTGTCGTACTTAGCACAACAATCGTGGGTCATCAGGGTGAACAGTAGGAGGTTGAGAACACACCCCTGCGGAGAGCCTGTGCTCAGCGTGATGGTGTCTGACCTATTATTGCCTCCCCCGTACAAATTGAGGCCTGTCTGTATCTTCTGTAGAAGTCCAGTATCCAATTTTGCAGGGGAGTGTTCAGTCCAAGTGGACCCAGTTTGTTGATCAGATGCTGTAGGATGATGGTATTATAGGCTGAGCTAAAATCCACCAGCAGCATTCGAACCATTGTGTTTTTATTTTCAAGGTGTTCCAAGGAGCAGGTGGAATGCAGTGGATATGGCATCTTCAGTGGAGCAGTTTGGGCGATATGCAAATTGAATTGGGTCGAGTGAAGAGGGTAAGATGGAGGTGATGTGACCTTTTGACCAGCCTTTCAAAGCACTTCATGATTATGGGTGTTAGTGCTACTGGGCGATAGTCATTCAAAGTTGTTACTGTGGGTTTTTTCGGAACCGGGATGATTGCAGAGGCTTTATAGCAGGAAGGCACAACAGCTTGACGCAAGGAGATGTTGAATATGTCTGTAAGGATATCCGTCAGTTGTTCTGCACACTCCTTGAGCACTCGGCCTGGTATCTGTTTGGGACCAGCAGATTTTCCTGGATTGATCCTCCTTAGAGTCCGTCGGACCTCAGCTGGATCAAGACACAGTACCTGTTCCTCATGATGTGGAGTGGCCTTCACTGCAGGTGTATTATTGAGTGCCTCAGGAAGTGATTCAGGAAGGAGATGTTCTCATCACAGGGTTGGGGAGTGATCTTGTAGTCCGTAACAGATTTGATTCCCTGCCACAGTCTCCTACTATCCCTGTGGTCCTGAAAATGATCTTGGATTTTATGACCGTGGGCCCTTTTAGCAAGTCTGACTGCTTTGTTCAGCCTGGCTCTTGCTATTCTGAGAGCAGCTGTGTCTCCAGATTTAAAAGCAGAGTCTCTTTGTCTTAGCAGGGCTCGCACCTCTGTAGTCATCCACGGTTTCTCATTTGCCCTTACTGTAATGCATTTTGTTTCACTGACATCCTCCATACATTTCTGAATGTAGCCCGATACAGTCATAGCATACTCCTCAATATCAACCTCCTGGTCTTTGGTTGCAGCCTCTCTGAACACGGACCAGTCAGTACATTCAATATTGCACAATAGTGCTGTCATGGCTCCCTCGGACCATAAACTCACCAGTTTTAAGGAGGGCCTTGTTCTGGTGAGCAGGGGTTTGTATGCCGGCGTCAACATGACAGAGATGTGGTCTGATGAGCCTAGGTGGGGGCGGGGGGCTGCTTTAAATGTTAGATTCAGCTAGATCATACGCGTTGTCCAGTGCAACGTTTTTGAAAGACAAAGGTTTTGAGCAGTAAAGAACATGATCCGCGACCACTGCTCAGAGCATGCAACATTATTTTTTTTCTAAAATGTTGTATTGAAAATGTGTTTTGGTTCTGAGGCCAAATTGATCATTTTTAGCTTCCCTAAAGATTCTTGGATCAGTGAATGCAGTTCCAGCTGAATTGCAACAGTCGTGCGAACATCTGTTTCATGAATAGGGCCCAGTATGATAATGGCATTGCAGAGAAACTAAGGCTAAAAAAAAAAAAAAAAAGTCTACAATAGTTTCAAATTTCTGTTTTGTTGGCATGAAATGATTTTTGTTTTTTTACCAATTTAATGGGTACATCAAGTGAAAAAACAGTTATTTGTGTTGACAATTTTGTTCAGTGAGCAACTGAAATTATCAATTTATGCATCTCAGATACATGGAATCACTCACACAAGCAACCATAGCATGTATTTACCAACCCCCAGACACTACATACTGTGTACAAAACAAAGAGATTAGCCTCAGGTAACAGTGTAATCATTCCCTTTTGAGACATTTGCAGGAGGTATTTTCTGCCTAAGTTGCATTTTACACAATTTCCACATCTGTATTTAATGTGAAACATATATACTCTGCATTCACAAGACACCATCATCCTTTCCTGTGCCCCCTTGGCAAGACACTTTAGACAATTCTCTCATTCTAGGACGACGTTTCAGACAGGTTAAATCTTCCCCTTGATCTACAGTAATTACAACTATTTAGAGTTGCAACAGGTGCAAAACTAATCTAGTGGTATCCAAGATTGCATCTTACATGACTGCAGATGATCATACCATGTTGACTTTAGGTCTGAAAAGTTAAGTAAACTGCCTTTCCTGCCAGCTGATTCAAATATACACATCAGCACAATGTCTGAAGTTGATTAATCGATGCCTACTGTCATTAAAGTTTGAAATGAAGACGCTGCAGCACTGCAGTATCATCACTTTCTAAAACAGGAAACGGGAATAACAATGAGCTTGATTAAAGAAGTAATAGTCATTAAAGATTTTATTGTTAACAATATCTCGATTTATCTGAAATAGAATGTGTTATAATCTGCCTACTTGGCAGATTAATGAATTTGATCAGAGTATAATAATTAAACCAGCACTTCTATTGATGGCGCTTAGTAAATAAGGTTTCATCTTCATCTTTTTGTAATAGGTTTGTGCTGTACTTTTGTCCTGTAATTACTCAAAGGCACCTCAGAGAAATGTGATTTAAACAGTCATTCTGAATATTTGTCACATTAATACACTCCAGCTTTTCACATTCCAAGTCACTTCAACTAAAGAGGCCATTGAATTTTTTTTTCTTCTCTTTTTTTTTTTTTTTTTAATTGAAGGTAAAGAGGATTTTAATTAAGAGACCATATTTTTATGTTAGTTGTAAGCAGATATGAAGAAGTTTTAAATATTTTTATTTTATTCAAAAAGTAAAATTTCAAAAAAGTAAAAAAACATTCTTCCTGTTAAAATTGGGATTCCATCCCTGTTTTTGTCTGGGCCATTTATTCAGCCTCAGTTTAACCTTTTTGAGCAATTACTTGGTATATTGTGCACTGAGGATCATTATATAGTTGAAGTGTCTACTTCCTATTCAAATCCAGACAGCTGGGCTCACACTATCTTCAAACACTCTTTAATTTGATGCGGAATTCAGTTCAATCAACGATAACAAGCTGAGCAGCCTGAGGCAAAGAACCTTTTCTCTTAATGTTCATTGGCTGTCTTTAAAAATTGCTCTTGTTTTCCCGTGTTGGTCTTAAAGTTTTTCCCATGGCACACCTCTTCTGTAGGCCATATTTTGTGTAATCTTGTTTTTAATAAACCCTCATGCACATTGATACCAAATAGTAAGAGTCACTGTAGATAAAATTTTGGGATTCTTGGAGACTATGCTTTTGCATCAAATGGTCAGCTCTTGGTTAAAATATGCTTGGGCAGTGAATCTGAAAGAAATTTGCTGTTGAAATCCACCCTCCACAATCAGTCCATTCTGACTGCTTTTCCTTATTTACTTTATTCACAACCTTCCCTTTTGATGTTCTCCAAGAGTGCTTCAGGTCTTGGCATGATAATAGTACACTCTTCAATCACAAAGAGAACAGCAGGTACTGGATTTCAGAAGTTTGAATAACACAAGTTCCCCCTATTACTTCAGAACACTGGTACCAATCACATGGAGGACCAAAACAGACAAAATCAAAAATAAATACAGAAATATAAAGATGGCCCAATTAACAAATTGATACTAATAAATTATACAAAATGTTTAGAAATTGTTTTCCCATTAAGAACCATTAAAATGTGATATACTTTTACATTTCTGTTGTTATTTTTAACTGGTTTAACTTAACTTTGCATTGATAATCCTATTTTTTTTGTAATATCTGTTTAATTATTTTATTTGTTGGTGTTTTGTTTTTGTTTTTGTTTTTTTGTTTTTTTTTGTTTTTTTTCACTTTTTATTTAAATGTCTGCATTAATTCTGCCATTATTGTCCTTCTGCATATTTTTATCCCCAAAAGCATTTATTTATGTAAGTAAAGGAGGCAGATCCTCACCTATTGGTCAAACAACTCGGAGCAAGTCACAGGCTCTAAGTGCAGAGAGGACCATGCAGCCCAGCCAGCCAGGAAAGAGATGACTGTAAGGTCATTAGTAACCTGCAGCTTTAATAGCTGGCATCCGTACCGGTGAGAAATGTTACATCAGCACTAAACTTTTACAAACACCTCTGTGATAATATTCTTCCCCACAGAGCCAGTAGGCAATCAAAGTCCAAGTGAAATGTGGACAAACCTTCATCAGAATACTCACACACCTACACTAAGATTACAACCTAGCACGTTAGTGTCCACCCTATTAGATAGTTTTCCTAATTATGTGACTGGATTGTGGTTAGAGATAAAGAAAGAAAGAAAAAAATAGAAATGTGTGGGTGTAGAAATGTTTGTTACTCACACCAAAAGCACTTCAGTTGCTGTTTTGGAAACTGGTGAGCTATTATAAGCATACCGTGGCCATGCCTGATTTTTTGTGAGTGTCAAAACATGACAATAAAAAAGCTTGTTTAAATCTGTAATCATAGTAGTTGTAAATATATGACTGATTTTCATACTATTAACATATTGAAATGCACAACCAAAAGCATTGTTTTCTCATCACATTGTCAAAGAAAGTAATCCGGTCGTGTTTACATTTCTTTCAAAATGTGTCTGCTATTGCAGTTTAGTTGCATGTAAATGTAAATCTTTGGATTTCTAAGTGATTAAAACAGTTCGCATAATTGTAGTATGCAGAAACTTTGTTTTCACCTCAATGAAAGCAGGTGTTGTGCCACTTTGTTTCTTAGTTTGAGATAAATATCAATGCCACAACATTCAAAGACAGAAACACAGTGCCAGTTTCTGCACCTGTGTTGGTTTACTTCATGTTCACCTTTGCAGCAGCAACTCTGTGACATGTCACTGTGATTATCAGTGAAGTGCAATGATTGTAGCAGAACCAACACAGCAGAGCAAGTTTGCAAAGCACATTTCTACATCAGATGAACTGAGTCCATCTCTGGAAAGCTACAAAACTTCTAGCTGACAAACAGAATTCTAACTCCCCAAAAGATCCACACTGAAATGAGTGCCTTGCAGCTCCACTCTTGACATGAAGTCACAGCACAAAGGTGAAAAAGATGAACTCTTTATTTAATGAGAAATTCCACAGCTGGGAGGGGTTTGAGCTCCAGTCCAGCCTGTACACATGAGGATGTGTGGAAATGATAGGTTTTCCTTGAGGTTTATATCTCCTTCTCCCCCTGTCTAATCTCTGCACATAATCACTCTCCCTGCTGAGCAACAGCACATTCAACAACACTGTACATGAAAAACGAGGAGGTAAAATCATCATGACAGCTAGCAGCTCACTTGTGTGCATGGACGCACACTCCACCCAAGCCAGCATGAACATTTCGTATATTCATTTCTTTCTTAGTAGGGCTCACATCTTTTGTAAACCAGCTCATGCTCTTTCTGCAAACTCCAACCTGAGGAACAAAAGTGGCTGAGCAGAGAGCAAATTCCCACTTTCTCGACTGGCTGTTGAAGCTCATTTGAATTCCGTTATACATGTTTAATAATGACTCGGAGGGATTTAGCTGAGGATTGCTGTTTTGCCCTCCCACATCTGTGGTTTGACCCTTGCAACACTTTTCTCCCCTCTGAATTAAATCCAGTTCTTGAGGAGATCAGTTCTTGGTTTTCTTTTAAGGAAGTGGGCTGGCATTTTTATATATGTCCTGGTTTATGACTGCCTTCATTAATTTTGGGAGAATGTAAGTCTTGTTGAAACAGAGCTTTTGTAATTAACTATCCACTCAGACCCTGCCTAGAAATTAATAACTGTGATGTTTAATCACGATTTACATCAAACAGCGTAAATGCTGTATGAATATTTGCTAGTACTCTGTCCTATCTGTTTAACGATAGGCCCTACTCTATTATATTTGTCGCAGTCCCTGTAGTGATATTACTCAAAATTATGGAAATAAGCTGAACTTGATCAGTTATACATGGTATCAGCACCTGCCTCTGAGGTTACAAGTTCTTAAATTAATTGAACAGTAATTAACGGTTAAAGTCTGGATCCTGAGAGAAAGTGAACTTGAAAGGCAAATCTAAAATAATGAGGTTCTACTTTGAAGTAATGAACTCTCTGGGTTTAGGGTAATCATAGGCTTCTGGGCTTTATTAAGTTTATCTGGAAGAAAGACACTGAGCTATAAATCAGGGTGAACTTTGTAATTCTGTTCTTGCCTTTTACTAACAGAGATATTATAAGACAGCTCTGAATGTTGCAGAGGAGTGTGCTATTTTTGCTTCTTTCCTCTTTGAAAATAAACAATGAATATTCAAGATACTGGCGTGAGTTTGTGTAAAACAAGTATTAGGAAGATGTTTTTAGTTGGTAATCATAAATGTTGTGGGCTATAAAAGCATAATATTTCTTAGTCATATTACAATTAAATTTGAAATGTTTGTTAATAAAGGGTGGATCCTTAAATAAAATGTTTGTATTTGAAAAGGACTTATACCATACCTAGAAAAGTAAGATAGCATGCTTTATACTTATTTCATCAGTTTTATTATGTAATATATTGATAGATGAACATTTAATCCAGCTGGCCCTGGGTGTGTCTTTCAGCCAATTCTGGTGAGTAGAAAAGCATCTCCAGAATGACAGTGTTTATGCAAGCTGCAGTTTCATTAGTTTCACCACTTTATACAGAGATGGAACAGCTGTAATTCTTACTTTTATTAATCCATTTGCTTCTCAGATTTTTACATCGCACGCTGCTTTTTGCAGAAAAATGATCCATTCAGACTGGACACATGTCCCTAGCTTAATGCAGGGTTTATAACATGTAGAGCAAACTAGCCTGGCTTTTCAGAACTTTCAAACTTGTAATTTTATCATTGTTGAAGGGAAATTCTAGTTTGTATGCAGTGTGTGTGTTTGCAGCACAAAAAAATTATCTGTCAGGGTATTAAATGTAATTATTTGTAGTCATGTTTGACTCATTGCAGACTGATTAGTTTAATTTTGCACAATTCTGAAGACGGACTTGCTGCAGTTCATCAGTGTAGTTTATGAATCGTGCTGTCCATCAGTGTCCCATGCTTAAGGTTTCTGGTTGAGTCAGCAAACTACTTTTCACCATAAATGTTGAGTCACAGTAATTTCAGTGTTTCATGAAGTACACAAGGTTCCCTTCGCTGAAATATACAATATTTACCTGATTAAACGAGGAAATCTCTGTCTGCTTGCTTTCACATATTTATAATTTATTCCTCAATGTCATGTCTGGAGAGGGTCTGAACTCTTGTTTCTTTAAGAAACACACAATTTTTAAAGGATTGAGGAATAGAGAGCAACAGTCAGCTTTCTGGACTGGCAGTGTAAACCACACCATTTTAATTGTTCCCAACTATGTCGTAAAGACTGGCTGAAGACGGGGTCTTGTTAGTTTGCCAATCACTCATACAGGACACATGCAAGCACTCTCACACACACACACACACACACAGATTCTCATTCACTGTTTCATGTAGCCACCCTGCGATTGCTGCAATCCATCAAACGAGCTCCACGAATATGATGACATTGGTATAGATGCTGCAGCAAATTAAGAATCAATTAGATATTTCATATTTTAATGTCAATTAATATCAGACTATTGATTTTTTTTTTCTACATCCCTAACATAGGTGGGAATGAAATTTGAAAGCCAGTTGAATAAAAACACCTTTATTTTGGGATGTAATACCACTGTGATTAAAGCAGTATTTTCAAAATGACCACAAGCACCTTCACATGGAGAATATTTCCTGACTTTGATGAAACAATTTAACTCCCTTTCAGTGGAAGATTATTGTGGCCATGTTTTGCAGCCAGCAGCAAGGTCGTAACTAGTAAACAGTCTATGATGGACTTGCTCTGTTTTGTTTTATATTAGTGGAAGAAAATGTTAACATATTTAAATACCTGATGGTCAAATCAACAGCTGTTCACTCTGAGATTAAAAACACATCAGTTCTGTGGGTGATTAACTTTCTTCTTGTGTGAATACATTAAATACATTTTTTTTGTGCCTTCACTATATATTTCAGTATCAGAACTGTCCATTGCATAAATGAATCTACAGTACAGACACATATGCCCACAAATTCACTTATAGCATTTCCCCCAGCAGCCAGTTCACCTTACTGTTTCAGTGCCATAGACAACAGTTAAGCAGCAGGTGTTATTATAGCTTTGCTGTCACTAATATCAGGTGTACTTTCTCAGCTATGCCAAGGTGCTGGTGAGGCTTAGTCATTGCTGGTGGGGGTCATTACATTCCGCTAGCGCTTGTCTACCTGCCTCTGCTTCCACAGGACACTAACAAACCCTGCCGCCTCCAATGAACCATCCAGCATAGAAGCACCCAGATAGAAAATTGGTATGTTGCCAGTCAACTCAGTTACTGACACAGATCCAAAGGAAAATGGTGTGTGTGTGTGTGTGTGTGTGTGTGTGTGTGTGTGTGTGTGTGTGTGTGTGTGTGTGTGTGTGTGTGTGTGTGTGTGTGTGTGTGTGTGTGTGTGTGGGTTATGAGGAGGGGATGATAGCCACTGTAGCATATGAATAATTGTTATTAAATGGTTATTGCTGGTAAAGCTCCAGCAAGAAAAACTGAACAGCCATGAGTTTTGTATTATTTAGAGTATAGGGAAGCACATCCACAAATTCAGATTCATCATACAAAAGGGAGAGAAAAAACATATAGAAACAAAATCATGATACATTCCTGCCATCTGTGGACCTGAGCTCATTCAAGATGGATGAAAAGAGAGTGGAAAAATCTGTGGTTTTACAGCAACATTTCACTTTACGGCATTGCGTCACATGCTAGCAACTGGCTCATTAAAGGGTGCCTCATTAAGAAAACCTGCCAAAGTTCAGTGGTACAGCTTTAATGGAAGATAATGATCAACACTACCACTTCCTAAAATTTAAACTTTCTTTATTCAAATATAACGGATTTGTTTTTGGAGTTTTTGTTGATTTTTTTTTTCTTCCTGTCCAGCATCGTACCAAGCAGAATGATGGGCTGACTGCTGTGTTGCACTGGAGAAATGTGCTTTGCCAAGGGGAGCTTTATGTGTATAAGACTCCTCTTAATAATCTGATGTTTTATTTTATTTTATTTTAATCTTATTTTTTTTTTTTTCTTTTTTAATTATTAAATTTAAGTAAACTTGCTGGACCTGACCAGAGGGGACAGAAAAAAAGAGAATAGTGAAGAGAAGTAAAAAATGAAAGTATAAAAAAGTCAACAACAACAACAAAATAAATAAATAAAAGAAAAAAATGTATAACAAATACAACAAAGTACCCGAAATGCACACACACACACACTCAAAATAAACCTTAATACAAGTAGCTCTTAGTGTATGAACCCACTGGACAACTCAGTGTTTGTGTTAGCATGAAACCCTTAAACCCAGAAACAGCATGGAAGAGGATATATAGGACGAGGGAATGATGGTGGTCTTGGGACTATTGTTAACAGAAAAAGCCAGAACTGAAAAAAGTAACAGACTGGAGACGGCGTGAACACAGACTTTATTTAGTTCCTTGTTCCCCAGCCAGCTCGCTCTCTGATTAGCTACATTCTGTAACACATCACCATCCACGCAGTCACAATGCACGAGTCGTCGGCGTTCATCAGAAATCGGTTTTGAAATATTGAACATATTATCGGGACAAATCTGCTCATAATACACCTCAGTGTCCTGAATGGGCAGTGGTGGTGAGGACCCAATTGCAGGCAGACCATGCAGGAGACAGAACTGTGTAGGGTAACCAGATTGTCCAAAACGCAGGAACAGAAAACCAAACTACAAGGATGAACCAAACAGGACAGGGATTAACCATAAGGATCTGACAAGTGAAAACTGAAAACCATGAGGTATATATACACAGAGGGAGTAATAGGGAACAAGTGAAGTGAAGGAGTAATTAGACTAGGTAAACTAAGGAGCCAGAAACAGAAACCGCAGAGAAAAGAGAGAAAATTGAATTTAAACCATGACAAAACCAAAAACCAAAAACTAAACCAGAGGTAAAAATCAAAATGACAGAATTAAAACACCACAAAACCCAAAAACCTAAACCATAATCATAACAGAAACTGAACATGACAAACACCAGACTAAAAACCAAGATCGAAACATAACACAAACCAAAGAACAGACCAAAACCAAACAAGAACCAGGAACCCACCCCGGGAACCATGACACTCAGACCAAATGATAATTGTACAGAAAAATCTTAAAAGAGTTAGGATAATTTTGCATTTGCCGTCCGTGGTCGGGAAGAGGCAAAATCGCGACAAAAATTTATGTGTGTAACAGGCTTAAGAGGACTGAGGAGGGATCAGAGATCAGTGTGATTGTGCAATCACACACATCTACAGAGGTTATAGGCAGACTAGGGCAGCCCAGAGACCAGGGAGATTATTAGCAATTCCGGAGCACGAACCCCAGCCACCACACCATGAAGACGACCCCGGACCCACCCAGAGGCCGGCAGAGGAAGGCCCCAGCCAGAGCCCTCCGCGGTGATGGGACACAGACCCAGGCCCCACCAGTGACCATACCCCACTGACACGAGGCAACCCCAACCACACACCCCCCAACAGCCCCCAACAGGGTCGCCATCACAACGGACCAGCCCAGATCCCCAAAGCAGGAAACCTGCAGCCATTAGACACCCCCCACCAAAATCTAACCCCCAAAGCGACGAGGTCACAATCCTCCACCTACACTAAGTGATGGAGCTAATCGCTGGGGACCAGAGGGAGTGAAATTCAGCTAAATGATTCTTTGAGGAGGCGGACATTGTCTCAATACTGATCTGGTCTAATAAGCAATTCCTAAACTGCTGAATTCACAGATTATCTTTGGTTTTCCAGTTCACAAGGATAGTTTTCTTTGCGATTCATAAGAACATAAGACTCATGTGTCATAATGTCATTTTTTCATTTTCTTTTAAAAGAGACATTGTTTTTTTATCAGTACTTAATTCATTAATAAAATAAAATAACTTGAAACAAGCATACAATTGCATGCATTATCTGCAACGTTGTGCCTTTCTTTGTGAAGTTGTAGGATCAGTGAGAGGAAAAAGGCATTTTTGACATGATCTTAACAATAGCTGGGATTTTGGACAAAACTGGTACTGAATCTTTCTAATCGGGTTTAGTGTCACTTGTTATGAGTCTGATTTGCTGCCTCTTAATATAAACACCATTGGAGCCATATGCAGTTGATTCTGGGGTATTGGTGAATTTCTGTGGGGTGTTTTGGCATGCAAGGAAAACATGTGCTTTTTGTTTGTTACCAAACGCTATTTGATTTAAATGTTATGATAATTACATATAAATAAAGCTACAGCTGTGCTGAAGCTAATGCATCCATCTGCATGGATTGGCCACGTGCAACTCTTCTGTTAAATGCTGAGGAGCAGATGTATGGGGTGTTTTGGTACCACCCTGACCTCCACCAATCACTATACAATATGATATCAATAGAATTAAAATTACACTTGAAGTTAATGGCGTCCAACATTAGTTACTGATTTTCAAATAGAAAATGATGACAGACATGTCTGTCATAATTAATATTACAATGTTGCTCCTGTGGATTCAGTCTCTTTTACTCACCTGGTTGTCCAAGAGAAAGTCTCCTTGGCTTCTCTCTCGAGTTTTTCATTAATATTATATGTAAAAAAAATTGAAGATGTTGGGGTGTTGTCATCAACCTTTAATCAGATTCTGCTCAGTTTCCTGAGAACACCATAGTTCCTTCACCTTGCTCTCCATCATGAATATTGTTCTTTTGTTATTTTCTTTTTCCGGGTTTCAAACTGTCATGTCCCTTGACCCTGCCTCCTGCGCTCTCATTGGCTGTTACTCCATGCCTTTGTCTCAATCAACTTCTTTCCTGTTGACTGCCCCAAATTTAAAGCTGTATATTTATATTATTTCGGGGACTAAGACAAGTCTGTGAGCTTAAAAAATCATATCTTTGATATGTTCACAGAATGTTCACAAATGTTCATTGCGTCACAAAAATCAGATGTAAAATCTTGAAATATGAACTAGGCTTCTCTTTCTATGTTTGTGTAAAACTATGGGTCATTGTGAGAGGTGGAAGGGATCTTGTCCATCATTAGTTTAGCATTTTATCACCTCATAACAATAAATAAATGGTTTTGTGACACACAAACAGTACTTTATTTGTGTCCATAAATGCTTATTTGTACAACCAATTAAAAATCTGTACAAAAAAAACTGTATCAAGCTGTTTCCTTTCTGAATTTTGACTGTTTTTGTACATTTTTCTATTAATTGTACTTTCAAACCTCCATCTATTGCTTAAGTGCGCATGGCAGCTGAAAGAAAATAAGTAACCATAAAATCAAATTTATATTCTCTTTTCATCTGAAAAATCACCTGAGGTTTATGCACTAAAATTAAGTGAGGACTCCTCAAACACATCTATGTAAACATGCAGTACATCTGCTTTGATGTTGATGCTCCTGTCATGATCAAGTTTACATCCCCATACACCACAATACACACACAAATCCCCATCAAGCTAGGTGGCGCAGCCCCTTCAGTACTCCAATGCAGGTGTAGCATTTTTATGACCTGCAGACAGATTGAATAGACTAGCGGTTTGCTGAGGAAGGCAGGGCACAATATTAGTCTCCATCCCCTTACGTCACTGGTCATAACATTTGCCATTACTTCCCCTGCAAGATTCAATCACAAGCACACAAAGCCATGCTTCACGCACAATGAAGGGCGAGTGCTTTTTGTCAGGCATTCGGTAGAGTGAATTGCATATAGAGTGACTCCAAGATAGCATTGTTTCTGGCTGCCATAAAAAATCTATTTAAGGAAAATCTAATCTTCATAATCTTTTCCCTCATAGGTGGTGAATGGTGATGGGAAAGATTTCCATCCAAGTCCAGGGTGTCTGGTTGGCAGCACACAAGGCTCGAGGATGTAGGAAATTGCTGTGAGCGGAGGATATTAAACTTCAATTTGAGAACACTGATAAGCAACGAATTGGTGATTTATTTAGGCATATTGTCAACTAAATCATCCTTAACCACTGGACACAAGTATATTCATAAACACAACCCATCTTGCTAGTTTACAGTGTTTTTATTATTATTTATTTATCTTGAATCTGGACTGCAGGGTAAATACTTTATGTCCTCACACAAGTTGGAGATAAGGTTTTGAATGAAGATAATTTTCCTGGTGATTAGTTTTGGTGTAGCCTAGCAACTACGAGGGTGTCTGAGAAAGAAAGATGAGAGATGGAGATTGAGAGTGAGATTGAGCTTTCTGTCTGTTCTCTTTCTCTTTGTCCTTTCTTTCTTTCAGCTTAAACACATGGACCAAAAGGCAGCACTGCACATTACTCTACCATGTGTCATTTTGGAGCGTATAAATGGGCCAGTGTGGTGCAGTAAGAAGAAACAGGCCTGCCTAAGTCAGCAGCATAGGATGAATTATTAATGGGTATAAATCTCTAAAGGAGGGATGCGACCGATACTAATGTCCACTGGCATGAGTGCCGTAGAGATTGGCACCGTCTCAAGGATAGCCAGACAGTGTGGCAGCTTCACACCTTTGGCAGCTGAGGACACTGTAGATCACCGGAGAGGCAGGGACACTCAAAGAAGATTATCCTCACCTCTATGCCAAAGTGCAAACATTAAAACCACACTATGTACGTCTGTGTGAGTATTTGTGCATGTGTTTTCATTCTGAGCTTGAAGAGTCCTCTCAGGGATTCTTTAAAGGCTTAATTTATGCCAAGGGTTTACCTTTAGGTTAACTTTAGAAAAAGGATTAAGTTCAATTTAAGAGGTGGTTTGGAGGTCAAGGAGTGAATCTAACCAATTAAGCTTTATAAGTAACAACTTAAGAATGTGAACAGCTAGCGCTTGTGGATGTGAGTCTGACTGCATGCAAGCAGCCATCCACATGTTTCTGATTCTTCCGGTCTGTGTCTCACTTTGTGTAAGAATGATGAGGAGCAGATTTTAGCTTCAGTGAAGGAAAAGGAATTCTGCTATACTTGCTGTTTCTATTAGCAGAAAAAAGTACTTTTCAATTCTCATGAATTGTTCCTGCACCTCAGGCTGCCAGAAACAACCATCCTCATGACTCATCATAATGAAAAATCTTCAGACTAGAAAGTCTGTGGTACTGAGAAGAGGAAAGTTTCAGAACAGAGTGAAACTCCATTTGGAGGAGTGACACTCTTACAAAATGATTACTGCCATAAAAATAAAAAATATATTTAGTTTAAAATTATATTCTTTTTTTTTTCCATTACTGCAGTTTTTGGCTGGTAATGAGGTTATTAGACTCAGTCTTTCCAAAAAAAAAAAAAAAAAAGAAAACGATCTAAGAGATAGGAATAAAATTGAGGCTGTCTTGCAACCCCTGTACACCAAGGCAATCCATCAGCAGTATAATGGATGTCTATGCTATCTGTGTACAACATGGCTTTAAGATAGTGGTATTGATTCTAAACTTGTCACTCTGGATTTCATATTTTGTACTGGTGCACAGATTGAACTCAGTCATTATAATAAATTTGCTGTTGACTATAATGAATTATAATAATTCCACAAAGAAGATTAACCAACTTTTCCCAAAACAGGGTCATCTGGAAAAGTGCTGCATTTGGAAATTATGAAGAAACTAAAAAAAAAAACTAATTTCACAACTCTAGTAAACTGTAATGTAAAAGCTGCATTTACACATTTTTTCCTAACATGTTTGTAAACTACATACAACTCTGTAATGTTCTAATATTTTATAAAACTTGCACATTAATCTAACTGGACTGTAGTCTGAACAACACTTTAAACCAGTGCTTCTCAACCTCATTTCAACATGTAACCCTTGTGGAATAATTTTACAGCCAAGTGCCCCCTAAACCAGGGGTGTCAATTTACATTTTAGTTCAGAGGCCATAAACAATGCAATTTTAAGTGGGCTAGACCAGTAAAACAACAGCATAACAATCTATAAATAATGAAAGTACCAGGCAATCAAGGCTCAGATCTACCACACCAGGCAGGATTCCAGGTGCAGGCTGTACAAAGAGGCCCCTCAAACAATCCAGCACCTCACAGCAGGATGCAAGATACTGGCAGGCAAAGAATACATGGATTGCCAAAACCAAGCAGCCAGTATAGTGTACACAAACATCCGTGCAGAATGTGGACTGGAGACCCCTAAGTCACAATGTGAAACACCTCCTAATGTGAGGGTTAAGATCCAGTGGGACTTCCAGACCAACAAAATGGTTTTGGCCAATCAACCAGACATGTGATCATGGATAAGCAGCAAAGGAAAGACATAGTGGTCGATGTAGCGATCTCCAATGATGGATATATCAGGAAAAAGGGACATGAGAAACTGTAAAAAAAAACCAAGGACTCAAGGAAGAGCTGGAGAAAGCCTGGGAGGTGAAGGCAACATTAGTACCAGTGGTCATCGGAGCACTGGGGGCCGTGCAAACAGCAGGTATCTCCAGAAGAGTGAAGTCCTAGGAACAGCTAAGATACTGGTAGGACCCTCAAGCTCCCAGGACTCTGGTAAAGGCCCAAGCTTGAGAGATGAACAGCCACCCAACCTGCCCAGGGAAGATGGGACGTTGGGTGAGGGAAGAGGTTTTTTTTGTTTGTTTGTTTGTTTTTTCCAATATATATTTGTATTTCTATAAGAAATACATAAAGGTTTCCAAAATAAATTTGAGACATTTTCATAAAAAAACATATTTATAAAATTGCTCATTTTTTATATTTCTAAAATCAATTTTATTAACATAATATCTATTTAATGTATTTCATATTTTAATGATATTATTTAAATTCCTCGTAGGACCTGATGACCTGTCCAGGTTTTACCCTGCCTGTCGCCTGCTAATTGGATAAGCTCCAGCTTCCCCACAACCCAAATTGAACTAGTGGTACAGAAAATGAATTAATTTATTTATTTCTATTATATTAACATATTTAATTTATTTTACGTATTTACACATTTAGATATTTATTCATTTACATATTTATTACAACTTACACGTCACAATGGATCAACAAAAATAAAACAAAATATTTTCATCATGAAAAATACAGTATTTCACATTATGATCAAAGTAACTTTTCAAGCTCTATAAGTTATTTTACGTGTACATTTCCACATCTTTGTAATCCCGACCACCTAAACTGACCTCATTATACAAACTGAAGACAGATCTATTAAGTAAGACAAATATAAAATGTATAACAAATTATCTCCTTTATTAATATTTTCTCATGTTTTCCAGGAGTGTCTCCAAGTACCCCAACGGGTATGTGTAACCCCATCGGAGAAACATTGCTTCAAAGACCACGTCACAAACAACACAGACCCCTACAATGGAGAGCTTTCTGTCTGAATCCCCACAAAGACTACTCTGGTTATTTGCCTTTAATACCATCTGCAAGACTGAAATACTTATATATAATATATATAATACTGTAAAAAGAAATACAAAACAATAAATACATGTATTTACATTATTTTTCTTATGTACATAAGAAGCATTAACATTTTACTACTGGGCCTCTGGTCTTCCAGTTTTTCCATGTCAGAGAGAATGCATCTGATTCAACATTAGTTTTTTATTTCCAGGCTTTCCAACTTCTAACATCCCATGCTGTGGCACTGTTCCTCTTTACTCTATCTTCCATTCCTACAGTAAAGATAATAGCAGATGCTTGCCAGGGATTTTAACAAGACCCAGAGGAAGTCTGTAGTATGTTAAACTAGGCTTACTGGGCAGTCTTGAAGTTGATGAACTACCAGATCAAAACACACTTTATAACAGCCAAGACGTAGAAAAGCATAAGACTAGAAACATCATACTGACAAAAAAAGAAAAAAAAAACTGTATTACAATTACAGCGAAACAATCTAAAGAAAAATGTCTCTTTACTCTAATGTGTCTTTGAATATCTACCAGAAACTATATCAGTTCAAAAATATTCTTTTATGGGCTTGTGTCAAGAGAGTTTTGGACAACATTTTATATGTTACACACATATCTTTGTTACGCTTAGGCAGAGATAACTGTTCTGGTTAAAATCTTAGTCAGAAGATCTCTACCATGACTTTTATAAATTTAACTAATCATGTTATGTCATTGCATTAGATTTGAAACTGTAACTGAAGATGGGCTTTCTGTGTTAAAATCCAGTTTCTGTTGACCTTTGTCCTTTGCAGATTTTGTTGCTACGGAAAAGGTCACCTGATTTAGATGACTGTTATAAATGTGATTCAGGGCATTAAAAAGACTGATGTCTCATGTTAGAAGCTGTATGCCAGGAGTAAAAGCTTGCTTTACTTCCGCATTTTAAATATAAGATTGCTTTTTAATGATGAAAATCGTTTTGGCTCAATATTGTATGAAATATTGGATATATGGCCATGAATTTTTGCTCTTACCTAAATGGTTCCCCCTTTATCCTTGTTAAGTGTAGTACTGATAATGACTTCAGTGATCTTTAACTGTTACAATCCTGTCAAAAATTAAATATGCCCATACTTTGGTTTATAGCTATAGAAAGTGTATCAAAGATGAACATAATCACCTGATCTCAAAATAAAAGATGATGAGTTAAAGTGTCTTAAAGTGCAATAGTGCCACTTATAGTCATTTAGTACTACAAGCTAAATGCTCTTAATTGCAAAAAAACTGACTATTGTAAATGTTTGCTACCATATAAGGGAACGAGCACCATAATCGTGTGGCCAGGATAGGAGAGTATAGATAGCATCTGCTTTCAGCTAATTTCTTTATTGCATAGGGGTGTTTCTTTCTTTCTTTCTTTTTCTTTCTTTCTCTCTCTCTAAAATCCGGTGCATCTCAGGTAGCCACCTTTAAACAATGAACAAACACCTCATGATAAACATGCAGAAACACATTCCTCATGTTGCACAAAAAAGACATTTTTCAAAGCAGACTTGATCACTTGCCACTGCAGGAAATTCTCAACATTACTAACGACTGTATTTTTCTTGGGGGAGGCTTGCTGTTGTGCAAACTGCATGGTCACGGTTTAAAAGAACATTAAAGGGAACTATGTATTAGGTGTTAGTTCCAGATCTACTTTCCTTGTTGTTAAAATCTGTTGTAAATAATGTCTATGTAAATATCACACAACCAGTAATGCAGTGACAAAGTAGATAAGAACATCATGTGGCCATTGCACAACCACAGTAGCCTCAAGCAACAATTAAACTAAGATAGGGAAAAGGGACTCCTAAAGCCACTGTGTGTACTTTAGGGGTTCTTTATATTATTAATGCTTATACATGCCATGGAGAATATGCCATTATATAAGCATTTTAACTACTGTGCTATATATATCCCATGTCTGATGTGATCTCAAGTCCATATTGTTTGAATGCAGAAAAGACCCAATAGAGTCACAGGAAAGAGGTAAATATCCAAAATCCAGACCTGTATTACTTTAGTGTGTTCGGGTTTACCTTTTGTTTACCTTTGCAGCTCACGTACATGCTAGTACATCTCTGAATCAGAATCTCAGGAGTTCTAGTTAAAGGCAGAATATGATAAAATATACATAAAAGCATGATAGACTATTCTATACAGGGCAAAGTGAAAAATTGCAAGACTTTACTAGAACTAAACAAAGGTCATTTATTTATTAATCAGGCATGATTGACAAGTTAAACATCAACAGTTTTACAGTTATTGTGCTAGCATGCTAACATTAATATTTATTTTATGAGTTATGTGTGTCCAAGTGAAGCAACATGCAGTTGTGTGTCATACTGTATTCATAACCACTGCATACATGGCATTAAATAATTGCCTATGCATTGTTATAATTCCTGGATATAGAATATTTAGTATATATACAGTATACTTTTTCAGGATCCCTGTACTGTGCATCTCACATCCTGGCCAGCCCATTAAATTTAGTATTAATAGGACAGGCCTTGGCAACAGAGTAAACAGAGTTGCCAGCTGTGCCTTTGGTGAGGTTTGCTTATTAGCAAGCAGGGAGACAGAACACACACTGAGACACACAGACAGGGATCGGTATTGAGCTGTCTATCACTGGAAAAATTGCTTCTTTTTTTTTTTTTTAAAGTCTATGTCAATGACTAATTTGTCAATGTCTTTTACAGTTTTGAATCTCTCCTCAACAAGTGTGACGACCTTTGAGCCCCAGTAAGGACCACCAGTTTATCAGCTTATTATGTACCTTCATTTGAGGTCCATCTGTCCATCATAAAAAGTAACTCATTGCAGCAGTGCCTATGCATTTGTATTATAAAACCTAGAACTTTATGTTTGCTCCTGGCTTTTCTCTCTCTCTCTCTTTCTTTCTTTTTTTTTTTTTAATTTAATTTCGTCCACTTGCTAATTAAGTTTTACACCTTTTGGAGCATCTATAAGTGAAATCACTTGAATACTGAGATTATATCATGGCATACATTGTAGTTTGTGAACATAATTAGTTTTTCAGCACATGTTTGGAGTTATTGGATTCTCTGCATTAATATCGTAGCAAAAAAGTTTATATATAATTTGATATCCTCTATTTTCTCGCAGACAGGACCAGTGGAAAACACAAGGAAAAGAATAATGAAGCACATTGTTTACTCCAAGGGGTCTGAGAAGATCTGTCACAGCAGGTGAGACCCTTCCTTTCCAGCTGGTGCTAATGAAGCCTACAAGTGCTCTCTCTGATTTCTCATCTCAGCTGTCAGAACAGGCTTTAGAGATTAAGTCACAGAGAGATCTGGTTCTCATTCTGAGGTGAACTTATGCAAAAAAAAAAAAAAACAAGGTAGCCAGACCACATGTCATTCCTGCTCACTGTAAATTGGGATTTTCATGTGGTTGCCTGGAATCTCTCAAAATAGTCCATATCTTCTTGTGGTTTTGACATTATGGAATTTTAATCAGGTTTAATGGTTATAATTGGAATGAAAATAAAAATCTTCTCGGGTACAGACTGTCATCCCAGCAGGTATAAATGATAAACTGGTTGCACTTTAATCTTAATGTGCTGAATAGTTGGCATTTTCTCTTTTGTCCAACAGTCTAAAATACAGTGAATTGCCAAAATATAAAACAGCTTTTCACATTTGAGAACTGTCTAATAGCTAAAAGAAAACAATAATTTCCAAATCATTATTTATGTACATTTTTCTTCTTCTCTTTCTTTTGACAAAAAGTTAATGGTGGAGCTTCACTGGAGTGGAAATTGTAATACCTGAAGACTGCTTCTGTTTTTCCTTTAATTAGGACCAACTACTTTTTTTACCTTTCCAGTTACAGTAGAAACTAAAAAACCACTTAAAGAATCTGCAAGCATGACGGTTGTATTGGATTTGATTTCTCTTGATCATCTTTGTGCTTCATCACTTTCTAAGAATGACTGTTCCCACACTGTGTTCAGGTACTTTGCACAAGGTCACTGTATGTCTTTTATCAAGAATACCTTCTGTCTAAGGGGATCTAACTTTAGCCATAAAGCTATTTCAACTAATATAGATCCTACAACATAAAAATGGGGTGCTTTGATATAAGATGACTTTCATCTGTTGGAGGTTTAGATTAGTGAGGTCTCAGCGCCTGGGAAACTGGGATAATGCCTACAAAGGTTAACATTTCTATGTAGGTCTAGGTTTCACCATCCTATCAGCCCGAACAATGTGAGGCCCAGTTTTGTCACTCTCATGGTTTTGTCTGCTCCCAGCAAAGCCGAAGGTTGTGGATGAAATGAATCTTGGGTAAAGGCTCAATTAAAAGGCGGAATCCCTTGGCATGCTGGAGGCGCTCAGTGGACTGCCTTGTCTGAATAGAAAGTGTCAGGAGGTGCTAAAGCATCGAGCGGTGACCGTCAACTCAGACTGACAGCATGTCATTTCTCCTCATTCAGCTTCACCAAGCAGTGCCCCCTTCTCACCCTTTCATTACACAAACACACGCACTAATACACATAATACTTAGGGCACATTCATATCAGCATCCACACATACTACATACTGTACATACTACACACACAAGTAAAGCCTCCCACACTTTAGCTGTGAGGCTTTTAGTAACTCTGGTGACTAAGTCATTGACTCAGACAAATATTATCATATTTTCTGTCTTGCTCACTCTTCTCTGCTGCTTATGCACTTATGTCTATGTACCTCAAAGCAAACACGTGCATACCTAGGAATGCACATTCCCACAGATGGCTAAATACACACAGACACTCAATAGTAATTAGTGGGTAGGAGTTCAGTGTCCTGGTGGTTTGTGGTTTGGTCACTATAAAAAATAACTCTAGTTGGCTTCATTAATCTTCTTCACAGGGGAATTTAAGCAGTCATCCTGTTTGTCTCACATCCATTGCACAAAATGGCATTTGGTGCTGATGTCATTGTCTGATAACTGGGCAGCGTGCGCCACCATTTAAATGGCCTTGATTTTAAAGAGGTTTTATTAACGGCTTGGTGCCAGAAGAAACAGAAGTGCTTTGTTGTTATGCCCATTCAGTGAGGTGAAAGAATTCAAATGGTTGACCCAAATGTCAAAGATACCAAAGAGGAAATTGTGGTAAAAAAAAAAAAAAAAAAAAGAAAAAATAGCACAATGGTTTCTAATACATGAATGTTGGGTGCAGTGGCCTTGGGCCACTTCTGTTCAGATAGTTGCAATCATGGGTTTTAGCTTGTTTTTAGTTGGCTGAGGCGAGCTCTGTAGATTGGATAAATAACACAGTAGAAGTCCACTGATAAGGATGTTGAAGTGGATCAGCAGACAAGTCATCCAAAAATTTAAAATAAGGTATTATAATAAGAAGAATATAAATGAAGCTTTCATGTATTATGTGGAAGCCTTTTTGGGAGGTGGTGAATGTGCCGAACCAAACCTTATTGGACACAAAATGGTGCAAAGAATCACAAGTACCGAACAATGGACCTATGATGGAATTAATTTCCTCTAAGAGATCTTGCTTCTCCCTTTTTTTCTTTGTTCAACATGATTTTATGCATGTAGGACAACTAAAGAAGTTTTGATCCCAACCCGAACCATGGCGCATGTAGGCAGTTTTATGAAGTTTGGGCCAGCTATATATGTGATTTCTCTTGCTTCTGTAATATTATTGCAAAGTTTGGTTAGAACTATTCTGTCTATTTTAAGTGACCCACTGCTTTCCAGTTTCAGAGCTATTTTTCAGACATAAAAGATAACGACTGGCAGGAATAACTCAGCAGTGGCGTTGAACACTTACCAGATTCTAAGAAACTCTTTCTCATTGTTATTTTTTCTGAATAAGCTGAAGAAGGTTTTGTTTGACGGTTCCATTAAAATTTCCTGTTCATTGTCCAAAACCTTCATGAATCTGTTCCTATGACATGCTAGAGCAGTTTTTATTGCAAAAAGAGTACTCACCCAATGTCAAAAAAAATAAAACTGCTATCTGGCGTGGTGTTTCCAATAAGGTGTTTTTTTGTTTTAGCCATTCTTTGTGTACTAAGAGTCACTGTCAAGCAGCATGACACACTTAGGTTTAAATTTAGGTCATGAACAATATACAGCAATCTTTATCTTAAGAGTTCATTGGTATAATTGAGAATTAATTGTTCCATCAATGCTTGCAAGTCACACTGGCTCAGACAAAGCAGCAGACCCAAATCATTTTATAATCACCACCATGTTTTACAGATAGAAGGTTCTTATGGCCGTGTGAAGTATTTCCTTTTTACAAAGATAGCTTATCATTTAAATTTAAACTTTTTGTTCTGGTCTAATCTGTCTGTGTATTACCTCATGGCCTCATTAAATAGACACAACACTTCTGAGTTTTAATTTTTTATCTCTTTATTTGCCTTATATAAAAAATCTGATATTTAAAATACTGTAATTTAGATCTAAAGGGTTTACAAACTTATAAACACTAAATGTATGTGTCTGACAGGTTACTACACGGTAACAATACTCACACAGTAACACTGGCACTGATGCCACTGGGAATAGGCTGATTCCACTTTGTAATAACTCATTTAAAATTTATAGCAACCATTGTGGATACCTAATCTGTGTTTACTTTAATTTGAGACTTGGTTTTTAAAGAAAGACCTTAATTTTACAGTTATATAGTGTTTTAATAACAATAAATCTGGGTACAAATTAGAGAAGTGAGTCTTAGTACATTTTATAGTTATATATTTTATATATTTGGGTTAACGTCAATAACAGTTTTTACATGTGTTATTATTTAGTTTAACATATGTAAAAAAAAAATTGTGGAAATATACCACATGTATGGTGCATAAGAATAGTTTTAGCTATGATGTTGATCAAGTATAAGTGGTTCAAAACACAGATTTGGTGTCACCATGAGTGGATTTAACTATGGAATTTTGCATGTGTATTGCATTAAATCCCAATCTGAGAACCAGTATAATGTTTATTTATTCATACAAAAATTTAGCAGCACTTTCCTTCAATAAAGTCAGACCACCAACGTTTGATTTCATGGTCCAGTGAGCTAGGGGGGAGCAACAGCAATCTATTCTGTCAAAGCTCAGAACTGTGAAATGTATTTCATGAAAAGAGAGAACACATTCGCTCACATTTGGTCAGTCATTTCCACTTCCCAGTAATTGTTGGTGTTTATTCATCTGTACTGACCCAAGCACAAAAGGATGGATCATCAATAATTGATGCCTTTAGACATAACTGGTATTAATATACCCACTGGCGCCGTATTATATTATACCCAAATTTATTTACAAACATGAATTTTTTATTTCACATTCTAAAATAATTCAACATGTGTTAAACAGCTTGCAGATGGGTCGCTGCCAAGGTTGCATCAAATCTCAGCTGAATCGAGCCGATTGGAAACTGGTTCACTGCTGCTTTGCTGCTGTTTATTGGCTTAATCATTTTCAGGAAACTCTTCTAATCTTGTACAAGATCGGATACACTACTGATTCTTACTGTCTTCTGTGGAACATATTGTAGCAAGATTAAAAAGTATATCTCACAAATTACATGACTGACCATTTATTCGCCTGTGAATTGGTTGATATCACACACAGATGAGAATCAGATAAGAGTTTTCTTTTGGAAAAAATCCAACTTAAAAGGAAATCACCTCTGGATCTAGAATAGCTATCAGGTGACTGAGTTTTAGTATCATTATGTACAGTAGAGGCTGTAGAGTTTGTATTCAACTGATAATTTCTCTGACCCAAAATCTTCTTTAGTTACCCAGCAACAGGCTGCTTGTCAAGGTCCTCGAGGAGGATGATTTGGTTTAGGAAGCAGAGGAAACAGAAGGCGGCTGGACCATGGCAGCAGGTTAAGAGAAAGAAAAGAAAAGAGAGAAATGTTATCTCTTGTGGTTGTATGAACCAACCAGCAGCTGCCTTTGTTTCATCTTTATCCAATACAGGTCCCACCGGGTGTTAATCAGTCAGCATTGCCACCATCAACAAAATAATAGATATTATTAAATCAAAATATAGAAAAATATTGTGTTGTAGAAAAAAATCCTGTTGCACCAAATAGATAAACTAAGCAAGATGTTTTCCATGGCCTTCAGCAACACAGCGAACATTTACAGCTCGATATTCTTTGTGTAAAGATTGCATGTTGTCAAGAGAAACTTTTTTCCAGAATTTGTTTTCTCTTGTGGACTTTGTGTTGTGGTACAAAGTAAAAATGGAAACAAACTCTAATTAGAGACTAGGCTTGTTCTCTGCATGCCTTAGCCTACCTGTGAACAACCACTGAACCGCATATATCTGTCCTTTGGGAACGGTACAACATCCCATCGATTGAGAGAGGCTGTGTTCATCATCTGTGTCTGAGTAGAACAAGAGCTGTTATGGCTGTGTGTGTCAGTAAAGGCTGACTTTTTCCATGTTTGACTGAGATGATGCAGGAAGAAGTGGTGGAAGATGACTTATGTCAGCCATTTACTTTCCATGCTTTTTCAGATGAATGGTTGGACACATCTGTACAAGGGCATAGGTTTGACTTTGACATTGGTAGGGACATAAAGTGGTCTAGTCCCCTAGATTAGACAAGTGTTTGGTTGTTTATTTAGTTGTAGTATTGTGTTTTTAATGGAAAGCACATCTGAACAAGCAGAAGTTTATAATGCAAAATATTCAAGTCCGAATAATTTTTGTTTTGTTTTGTTTATTTGCTAAATTTAATACTGGACTATTTTACTTAATGAGTTTTGTAATTTTATAAGTTGAAGAACTCTGTTTCACATCAGTATTGCCCAGACAAAAAAGTAGTTTGCACTATGATGCAACCTATCAACAGCAACGTACTCTAATCAGTCAGTGAAAGAATTCCACTACTTAAATTAATCTACTCAATACAACCTTGAAGAAAAATATGACCATTTACATAATTACAAACACAGTGATAAACCATTTCTACAAAGTATTTCATCAGTATAGGTGTGTTAATTTTGAAAAAGAAAATCTAAATGTGATCACTATGCCTCACTATAGTTACTTAGAATTTGTGATGTTAGAGGAAATTTTTTTTATTTTTATTGAAAAACTAATAAATTAATTTTATTTATAATTATGGTATATGTCTCTCTCTGTGTGTGTGTATGTGTGTGTGTGTGTGTGTGTGTGTGTGTGTGTGTGTGTGTGTGTGTGTGTGTGTGTGTGTATAAACAAGGATCAGTACTCATTTTTTTGCTGGCAGTAGCTATTTCAACAGAGTGAGTGACAGCTGGGACAGGCAATCACGCTAGCAAGAAATGAAAGAGCAGAGCCAATCATGTCAGTTAAAATGGGCTACGAGGAACACGGATCTCTCAGCTGTTCTTTGCAGTGGAAAATGGTAGGGACACAACTCAGAAGTAGTGATTCACGACACCACTGGTTATCTTTCTGATACGTTACCAGGTAAAATTGAAGCCAGTATCAACAATACCAATCTGATACTGATGGTTTGTACAGATTTACTTAATGTGTTTGGGAAATTAGCCTACAATGAGGGGGAAGGAAATGATGATTTAAATTTTTATAGAACGCTTTGCAAATTACCACTGAAATGCATGATTAAATAAATAAATGACACAAAAATTGCATATTTTTTTATCAATACCTACATATAAAAATATTCATTTAATTACCAGTCAATAGAAATAACAACAATTGTTATTATTATTATTATTATTATTATTATTATTATTATTATTATACTATCTATCTAATATTTGTTAGATGTTTTTTTTTAAATCCCACAATGACATGCCTGTTTTATTCCCAGTAATAAACATTTTAATGACACGCAGCCTCTGCAAGTATCCTGACCTATTCCTGTTGAACTGATGTGAGGTGATCTTAAGGATACATATCACTCCAAGCTGAACTTATACAGCTAAATTGTAATGTTTACTTATTTCATAACCATATTTTTTACTGCACATCTGAACAAAAGGATGCTTTAATTCAAAGAAAGAGTAGAACAAATTTTGTTGGAACATTAACACAAAAGTCTAAACCTAGCAGATAGATGAAAATAACTTTGCAAAATTCAGCATCAGTGTGACACAGCTCCACATTTTCTCCCTCTACACTCAAATACTACCTGGAAACCTGGATAGTATCGGCTTGCAGTATCAAGAGTGACGTCTGTCTTGCCTGTCTGTTCTTTTCTCCATCACTTCAGACTGCCTCACCATAACCTCAATTAAATTCTGTTCTTAGGTGTTTAAGGAGGTTTGTGCTTTTTCTATAATACCTCTTTGTCTTCCCACACACATCATACAAAGCGTTGATATTGTTCAGTTCCACACGTGGCAGTGCTTACTGAGCAGCGAGTTAGTAGCACGTTGCTGTGCCACATTACACATATAACTATGACACCCTGTGCTCTGATGCAGCTCTTTACCATGACGGATGCTGCTTGTAAATTCTGTTCTAACAACAAGCCAGATCAACCCTGTTCTCTTTAGCCTCTTTAGGATAAACCACTACACACTTTACCACATTAAAAAATAGCAGAGCCGGCCCTTAGCATTGGCCATTTAGGTTGCTGCCTAGGGCAACACATACTGGAGGGAGTGCCGCTGTGAGTCAGCAAAAAGACAAAAAAATAGGATAAAAAAAAGAAGAAAAAAAATATCCCCTAGTAGCAACCTTTCATTGTGCTCTCGCTTGAAAATAAAAGTTTAATAGACACAGAAAAATAATAAGAACACCCCCACCCCTCATTGTTTCTAATTGTTTAATTAACCTGGCCTAAGCGCTCAGGAGCAACTTTCAGAAAGTTTAGAAAAGAGGAGGAAGAAAAAAGGTTCCAGAGTAGAAATATTTGGTTTTATCTAACATTAAAAATACTAAAGGCTAGCTAAGCGGGAAAAAAGCAATTTCCACATAATGATGCTGCAGATCATGTGTCTCAAACGATATATTTTGTCCCCCTACCTGGCATCAAAGTCAAGTGTCAGTGGGGCCTGCGCATTTTTCTCAAATGCACCTTTTTACCAAATCTTTGTGCTTGCCATATTTTCACCAGTCAAACATAGCCTTGTAGTCACATGACCACAGGCATGCAACGCATGGTGGTTGTATGCAGCACAAACTCCTCACATCTAGCGGGCAGGGAATAAAACACAGGAAAGCTATCAGAGGCAGCTGTCTGTGATGCTAAAACTTATGAGGATGAACACCTGTGGACTCAGACATAAAGCATGTTTGCACTAATGACCAAAATCATAGCTTTTAACAACTTGATGGTTTTGTGCATTTTTGGACCCCACTATATGAATGAAAAGCAGACAAGCTTTGGCAATGTTTGAGAAATTTTTGAGAATTCTTCCCTCAGCTTTCCAGGATGTTCAAGTGGACATTGTGTCTTCACCACCATCAACCTTTTATAAATCAAAGTACATGTCCAAACTTACTGATGAACATCTTCAGGCCCAACTGAGGGTCTCAACTGTTTCTTCCCTCAAGCCAAATATGGTTCAGCTATTTGAGTAGTAATTAAGTAAAGCTGAAAGGTCTGTTATAAGGCTGTTCATTAATGTTTGAGATGGTGTGTGTGAGGAGAAAATAGGGAGGGAGGAGGCCCACCTAGGGAACCAAAGCGGTTAGGGTCAGCTCTGGAAAATAGGGTAGTTTCCATTTTTTTGCCTGATTTCGTCTCACATACAGAGAATATACTGGAGCTTCTGGATCATTTTCACAAAGTTTTTCATACAGTGTCAAATCAGCCACTGTGTCAACCAGTATTTTCTGAACTTCTGTTATGGAATAACAAGGTCAGCTTTTAGTTAAGTCTGTCTTGGTTTTTGCAGCCATTAGTGACATGCAAAGATAAATATAAGCAACAACCCAAATACATTGTCTACATTAGTTAATATATGTAAAAATTAAAGCTTTCCCCACTTAGAATCTTAGAGTCTTAATATGAATTTCTCATGCTTTAGATAACAAGCAGCTTTTGTTTGTTCAGTTGTTTTCATCAGCATGTTAATATAGATGCTTATACCCATTGTAAAATTGGGCATTTTAACTTTTGGAGTCTACTTCAGATGGGTATTCACAGTCCAGCAGCTTTTGGCACCTTATTACTGACTTACAATGTTTCTCCTTCAGATGTTGCTGTCTGGTTTCTGATTAAACCAAATCATTGTGATGTTCTTTATTTTTTAATAAAAATATTTTCGTTTCAACATTTAATATTTTGTCTTTGCTCTTTTCTACACCCACTTGCTCAGGGTCATGGGGGCGGCCGGAGCGTAATCCAGCTGCCAAAGGGCGCCTACAGGTTTCACCCAGGAAAGGTTGCATGTCAATCACAGGGATACTACGAGGAAACATAAAAACCAAACATCCACACATTAACATTTATGGTGAACATTTTCACCCACAATTTGTATTTTTTACTCATTTAAGGAAGTGGGTACACATCAGGAGAACCTAAGGCAGGAGAGCCCGATCCAGAATGAAACCAGTAACCAAATCGCCACAGCATCACTGTGTTGGCAATGTTAGTTGTTGGGTTAATCCTCATTGTATTTTAATGGTCTTCAGACATTAAAATGATTTACTTTATATTCTATATGTAATCTCAGGTTTTTTGGGGTTTTTTTTGTAAGAACTTCACTGTTCGTGGCTCAGTCTGTTACCATGATTTCACAGCACTGAAAAACTCATTTAAACCAATCATTTTATACTGTGGCTTTAAATCAGACTCCTGAACTGGCGAAACACTTTTCTGCAAGCTGAGTAGTTCCTGTCAGACTTTTTTTACATAACTGTATTATTACCAAAGTTTTTTTGAATGAGCAACTTTGTGTCGTAGCTTTTACCTTCTGCATTGGCAGTGTGTTGCTTCTGCTCAGCTGTAGAAGAGGACAATGCCAGGTAAGAGAGTTTGGTGAAGCTGTAACTTGTAGGTAATCATCCTCAGTCTTTATCTGCAGGAGTGTGCTGAAGCCCTAGAGGACACAACCCACGCCTGGAGTAGCAAAGATAGAGCTGCCTACATCTCTGTAGCTATATCTATAAACTCTTGTGGAAACAAGAATAAAAAGTCATCACTTGCATTCCAAGTGATCCTTTGTGTAGGAGTCTACTTTGTGGGTCTGAAAAAAGAACCTTGTAGTGATGGAGCCTTGCTACAGTCTTAATTGAAGATAATTTTCTACACTATTTTGTTAGTATGTATGCAGAATAATATGCAATCATATTGTGATTTTTTCTCAGTAAAACTTAGGTTTTTAAACATTCAAGTAAGATCCAAGTACCTAAAAGGCTTAAAAATGCATTACTTTTTATAATTTTTATATTGCACCACAGCTTGGTTGCTTGGGATTTTAATATTATCTTTAGACAAATGAAAAATGTGTTCTGTGTTTGTACAATCATAGCAATGATTGATCCAAGTCGCTTTGCACACATTAAGAACACCGTTAAAATGTTTGATGACAACTGGATTCATAGAAATCCACAAGCAGACATTTTTATTGATGTGTGCACCTTTTTCTATTGTTGCATCTGCCCCTGAACAGACATTGATTCTAACTTCACCCTGCAGACGACTAAGTATCGATCCCTCTTTGTGTCGCCTAGATCTTCTGCCAACTACAAACCTGGCAAATGTCCCCCTTTCAGATGTGAGAAAACGACTTTGTGTCGTAAGAAAAAAAAAAAAAAAAAAGGAGAAACAGAAAACACCAAAACTGACGGCATTTTTTTTTGTTTTTTTTCCCCCCATCATTTTGTCTATGCTTCAGCACCCTAAATTGAATTTTTAATAACACTTACCAAAAAAAGAGAAGGTAGTTCATACCCTCTATACTCAGCCCCACTTTTGGATTTACAAGGAATTAACATTCTGGTGAGAATGGGCTGCTCTCCTTCGAGAGGAAGAAAGAAAAACAGTGTCAGGAAGCAATTGTCTGTAAATGAATGGCAGGGTCATCCGCCACAATAAAATGTTAATGAGGAGCCGTACACAGACTCAGAATGCAAGAAGGTCTGAAAAAGGAAGGATTGAATACAACATGCAACAGTAATTTGAGCCATGCTCTCCTCAAACCAGCAAAACATATAGCTACTGTTTTCTGAATATTAGGGTTCACATGTTCACTTTCACACTCAGTAGCTTTCTAACAGAATAACTTTAATTCGTTGATCAGCATCACTGTAGGTACTAGAGATCAGGGCAAAGGTCAACACTCCAGCAACAGCGTGAAGAGATATTTATTGGCACCCAGAACATTCAAATGTTTGACAGAGAGGAAAAAGTCAGATAGGAAACCTTCGGTGGAAATGAGACTCAGATTTGATCATTTGATAGGTTTTCTGTGAAATTGAACTTGCCAGCACAACATGATGTAAACTTTTTATATGACAGTTGTGTATTCTGAAGGACAAATTCACTGAAATGTCACGTCATATCTAGCTCACAGTGCAGTATAGGTAAGAAAGTGTCAGTGCAAGGTGTTTGATCTGCATTTGACAGACATGTTGTAGAAGCAGCCTGACCTTTATGGAGCTTTTGTGGCAATCAGCAGTTTGTGGATTTGGTACATAACTGAGCTGCACACATCCACACAGCAGATACTGCCCTTGAAGAGCAATCCTGAAGCCTTATCGCCTCTGAGTGAATTACAGTTTCAAGTCACTATAAAATTAAACTTTTCTATCGTGATTGTTGTGATGATAGAGAATAGCTATCAACATTATAATGTGCACATTTTAATAAACAATAAAGTTAACACAAAAGTTAGTCTTTTCCTGACCATATACAGTGAAAAATGATCATTTCAACATGTAAACAAAACTGACATTAACTGATGGTCCTCATACATGTTTGTCAGCATTTTTTCCTTTTCTAACTGTAACAAAGAATAATATATAAAGTGTGGACAATCACCAAGTTAAACTAAAAAAACTAACAGACTCTTTAGGGTTAACAAAACAGGAGTTAACAATGAAAGAAATTGAAAGAAATCATCTTCTTCAGTATGCAGTACTGCCAAGAAACAAGTTACTAATGCATCCAGTGTAATAGACTGTATCTGATGAATTGAATGAACTGGCGAATGCAAAATAAAAAATATTAATAACAAAATAAACTACTTAATCCTTTTTACTCTACAGTTTCATCATAACATCACCCTTGTTTTAAGGTTGACTATGAGCATGTACTGAGGAAGCGCTCCAATAAAAAGGAGATTTTTAAAGACCAGCCTTGTTGTGTATGAGTTTCTAGGATTTTAAATGCAGAGTGCATGCTGTTGTTTGGACAAGGACTACCTAAATTAATCATTCTGTTTTAGGCCTTGTATGCATGTAAATCAGTATTTTGACCTCAGATTTCTCGATATTTTCTATATATTTTCTAAAGTTTTTAAGCACAATACATAAACACCCTCCAGGGTGATTGTGAACTGAACAAATCGTGCATTCCTATGTGCAACACAACATACTGATCTCCCATTTGTTTACATGGCAACAGCAGCCATAACTAGGGCAGCAGTAAAGCTAATAATGGGAACACAACTTTTTAAATGTTTCCAAATAAAAATTGTTAGTTGTTTACTAAGAATTGGAGGAGACAGAAAATGTTGGGGTACAGAGCTGCATTAAACAACATTTCAACGAAACATAACCCACAACCAATATTGATGGTTCTAGTGATTTTTGTTTTGTCCCTGCAATGGACTGATGACCTTTACTTCTGCACTGCATTATAGGGTCCAGTCCCCTATAATCCTGAAAGATGGATGAATGTTACATGACTCTAACTCCATAAATCTTCAAGTCTTTATTTTCTCCTGTTCATTAATTATAATAATGTAACCTAGACATTGCCCTGTCGAAGACTTCTGGCAATCCAAATAAGTGTAGAGTAATAGATAATCTATATTTTTCAAATATTTTCTGGTCCTGCCAATATCTTTTCCCTGCAGCAACAGACATTTTAAATGTTACAATTTAGGACAAGCTTTGTTTTTGCAAATATCAGCACACTGCAGCAGGGAATTGAGCTGCAAATTGCAACCTGGCTGAATCTCTCAGGCACTAACTTAACCACTGCACCTTCTTAGCAAATATCAACTCTTAATTTTTCATTGTCAACACAGGTTTTGCAACAGGCACAAAATAACAGTAAATCTGCCTCTATATCTTCACTAAACAAATAGTTTGCTGTTTATAAGGTTTTAAGGGATAATATAAGACCTTGGAAAAGTACTACATGCAGCAGTTTAAAGGGCAACAACAAAAGATTTTGATGTTGAAATGGAAAGCAATGTGAGACGCATAGTTTAAAAACGCTCATAAATCTCTTTATTTAGGATAACAAATTTAACTCAAATTATGTCCCAGTCTTTTTGTACCAAAGAAATTCTTTACACAGTAGAGGAAAAGCTTGAACTTGCACGTCCCCATAGACTTCCATGTTAAAAAGGCCAAATTCACAGCAGAAACAGACATGTTTTAAAGCCTTGTACAAAAATCCATTTTAGGATTAATATGTCAAGTTTACCTTCATGTCAATTGTGAGGGGGATGAATTTTTTCCTAACTCATCTGTTTGGATGTTATTTAATCTTGAAATTCGTGGCAAGAAGGGAGAGTGTGGCACAAACGCAGTTTTTAGCCGGCTAACAGTGCGCCTTACCTTTAGCCCACCTACCTTCATTAGCCGGTTAGCTCACGTTAGATCCGAGTTGGCTCGGTTAGCTCGTAGCTACAGGCAGCTCAGAGTTTGATGGAGACGTCAACCATTTACCCCCACGCTAACAGCCCCTTGCAACGGCATGTGTGATGCTGCCAAGATAGCGATGGTAGGAACTGCCCAATGAGTTTCACTTTTGCTCTTCAGAAATCTACAGGTGACATCACGGTGGCTCCTTCCATCTTTTATAGGCAAGGCAAGGCAAGGCAGTTTATTTGTATAGCACATTTCATGTACAGGACAATTCAAAGTGCTTTACATAAAACAAAGACATTACAGATATTTAGAATAGTAAAAGGCATCAACACATAATCAACACATAATCACAATAAAATAATAAATTACATTAAAATGATTAAAAGCAAGATAAGTTAAAAAAAAAAAGTTACCGTGCAGATTTCATGCATAGGCGCATGAGAAAAGAAAAGTTTTTAACCTGGATTTAAAAATGTCTACATTTGGGGAAAGTTTAATCTCCACTGGCAGTTTGTTCCACTTGTTTGCAGCATAACAGCTAAATGCTGCTTCTCCATGTTTAGTCTGGACTCTGGCCTGGACTAGTTGACCAGAGTCTTTGGATCTAAGAGCTCTGCTAGGTTTATATTCTCTGAACATATCACAGATGTATTCTGGGCCTAAACCATTCTGGGATTTGTAAATGATCAGAAGGGTTTTAAAATCTATTCTGTGACTGACTGGAAGCCAGTGTAAAGATTTTAAAACTGGTGTGATGTGTTCAGATCTCTTAGTCCTGGTTAAAACTCTAGCAGCAGCGTTCTGGATGATTTATATACAGTCTATGTTGCACACACAGGTAAGTGACTCATGGACATGGGGTCATACCATCTCAGGACAACAGAAAGCTAATGAGTAGGAAATATGAGACACAGGGAGGTGGTGGAAGAGACTTTCTCCACATGTTTAAAACCATTGAGAATGCTGGGAATGCCAAGACATTATTAGACCATATTGATTACCATAACTCATTGTTTAACAGTGCTACTGGTAGTATATATATATATAAATGTGGCCTGCCATTCAGCTGATCAGAAAAAAATTGGCCCCAGGCCACATTTAGTTGCGACCCCTGCCATACAAAAATGTTTGTCTCACCATCATTTTTTACACCTTTCTTTTAATTTTTTCCGATAGTCTTTTATCATACCTGACACTTTTCTCCACCCGTTCTAACCTGCTTGTACATGTCTCTTCATCGCTTTTTCACACTCTTCCTTGCTGTGGACTGTTGACCTTAACAACTTAAAATCTTCCACCATCATTATCTTCACTCCCTGTAGCCTCACTATGCTGCTTATGTCCCCCCTCTCGTTTATACACATGTATTCTGTTTTGCTTCAGCTAATCAATCCTCGCCTTTCCAGGATTAATCCACTTATTTAGATTTTCCTTCAGCTGTGCTCTGTTCTCACTACAGATCACAATGTCATCTGTAAACATCAATGACATCTGCAATGTCCATGGAGATAAACATCATAGTCCGTTGAGATAAATAAATGAATATACACATGAAACTTAAAAAAAATTGAATATTGAACAAAGATTAATTTATTTCAGTAATTCAACATAAAATGGGAACTAACATATTTTATAGACTTATACGCAAAGTGAGATATTTCAAGCATTTATTCATGATAATTTTGATGATTATGGCTTACAGTTCATGAAAAGTCCCTTTGCATGAATTATGCATGGATGTTATCAGCCTGTGGAACTGCTGGGGTGTAATGGAAGACCAGGATGCTTCAATAACGGTCTCATGTGTCTCATCTTTCTCTGGCAGTGTCCCATAGATGGAGTTCAGGTCAGGAGACTTTGCTGGCCAGTCAAGCACAATAATCCTTGGTCATTGAACCAGGTTTTGGTTCTTGTGGCAGTGTGGGCAGGTGCCAAGTCCTGCTGGAAAATAAGTCAGCATCTCCAAAAACCTTAATAGAGCACAGTGAACAAACACCTGCAGATGACAGGGCTCCCCAAATCAACACAGACTGTGAAAACTTCAGACTGAACTTTAAGTGTCTTGGACTGTTGCCTCTCCATTCTTTTATTGATGTGCTTTGATGCAGCACCTTGAGAGCATCCAACTTCTTTTGCAATTACCTTTTGAGGCTTTCCCTCCTTGTGGAGGGTGTCAGTGCTGGTTTTCTGCACAACAGTCAGGCCAGCAACCTTCCTCATGTTTGTGAATTTTACTAAAAATAGACTGAGAGACCATTTTAATGCTCAGACCTTTGCAGATGTTTTGGATTAATTAGTTGATTAGAGTGTAGCACTTAAACACTACAACATTGAACCTTTTCACAGTATTCTAATTTTCTGAGATTTAGATTTTTGGGTTTTCATAAGCTGTAATGTGAATGGTGCAGTTTCAACATGACATATTGCTTCTGGGTACCTATTAGGGGACAGATTATCAGTATCAGATTGTGTTCAACAGGATTTTGAGCAAAGGTTGTGCCATAAATTGAAGCAAACTGTCTCAGAAACTGTATGTGACATCGGGCTCTTATGGGTTAAGTTTAATTACATAATAATTATATATATATATATATATATATATATATATATATATATATATATATATATGAGTGTGAAAAATAACAGTACTATCCACGCCAAGATTCTTTCCTGAGCCTAAAAAAAAAAAACAAAATTATTGCTGAACAAAGAAAATCAAAGAACTTCAGAAAAACTCATATAAACACTGTTTAGACCAGTATTTTATTTTCAGGGCAGGAGGATTTTCATTGGACTCTTCATCGGGGCAGAAAAAAAAGGAACATGACATCATTTATCCTTATGCTTTCTGCCCCTCTGTATCTTGGAATATGAAGTCCGCACCACACTGTTAATTACATAAAAAAAATTAAAGAGAGGATCAAAAGTCGGCTTTAGGTCTTTTTAACTTAAGATATTCACGTGTGCTGAAAAGTTTGCCTCACATTGAATCAGTACTTGTTCTTCCTTCAGTGTTATGCTAATCAGGATGAGGTAATCGTTCCATTGAAGGTTATTCATTTACCTGACTTGCAGTTGTGTGAAGAGTGGCACGTAGTTCACAAAGTCAGATATGTGGAATGCAGCACAAGTTACCCCTGAGTAAATATAACTGGTAAGGCTTATATTGTGTTTATATTTTAGCAGTAATGGTGTTATAGTCCATTTTTACATTATGTGGTAGACTTATGACTGAGATTCTGGCCATATTTTTCACATGGTAGCTGAACTTCAATTTAAAATTCTTTCTTATGAAACACTTAACCCACAGGTGGTTGCCTTGGTTACACAGGGTTAGAAAGTGTACCTGTAAAGCTGATGCATAAATGCAACACATCTCACACTAGTGGACTGTGTGGAAAGAAACATCTAAAGTAGTGGGACTATTTTATTAATCCTAGAGCATTCAATGAATGCATTAGTTAGTGTTTTTGTTGGAGAATTGGATCATTGAAATAATATTTGCCCAGTTCCCTACATTTCAGTGCCAATCATATGGAGACAGCACAGCACTCCCCCCAAAATCTGCCTGCTCTTGTTTGTTTTGCCCTCAGCCCCATCAGAGTTGTTCAGTCCAGTTTTAAACTGTAGGCAGAAACCTGAGTTCCCAGCCAAGGGTATTGTTCTCCAAATTATACAGCATGCTAACTGTAAAACCTTCAGGTGGAGGTTTTAATTGTGAAATCAATCATTTTTCCAGAAGCGAGTTATTCAAATGTGTTTGCCCTTAATGAACATGATATATATCATCTGTGGCTCATTAGTTTCCACATAAGCACAGTCCATCAGACTCATATTGAGATGATTCATGTCCTTATGAAATGGGGAGTGTATTGTTACTTTTGCAGAACCGTTTTATGTAGTTTGTAGTACAAATTATATTTTGATTCTTAATTACATAAAAGTGAGTTTGTTAACATCCCCCTCAGTGTGTTATCCCAACTTCTGTTAAAATACTGAAACACTTGTTAAAAAGTAACTCAGTGCTACTTTATTTATTTCAAACATGATTATTTGCTATCTTGATCATCTACAGCTGAATGTGCTGTTGATATTTATCTCCCAAAAAACATTTCACATAACCTAGAGTATCACCTCTGTCACACTGTGCAACAGTTTCTCCCAGGAACTGTTTGTGTACCACTGTTCACTATTATTTAATTCACTGTTTGACAGAGCTGGCCATTAATAGTTTCCCACTTTGGGGAACTAAGCTTTGTGCCTGGACAAGTGGAAATTTTCTTGTAGTTATCCAATTGTGTGAAAAGAAATGGGATGTGTTTTGTTGTTGCTTTGTACACTTAACTTACAGAGAATCAACATGCACCAGAAGCTCAACAAAACAGTCCTTTTCCACAGGTATGAACCAAGCCTTGTTGTTTGGGCTGTTTTGTTTTGTATCATTATTTATTTATTATCTTTTCAATTTTGTTTTACAACAGCTTGTACTTTGATAACACAGGTGTAGTTTGCGTTGGTTTGACGTTCTCTCTCACTCTGCTATGCCCTGTGTATTTGTCTAGTGAAATTATAAGTTGGATCATTTAATTGTATATCAGTGTAACTCGAAGTTCTTTTCAGTGTTAAATTCAATTCCACTGTTTCACTCACATCTCTCTGTTTCTATCTCTGTCCCCCATGTGCAAATCTCCACAATAGTCTAGTTCTCTGTACAGGGTGGGGGTGCAGACATTGAACTGAATAATGAGAATAATGTATTATAATGTGTTATGTTGCATTTAAGCTAAACATGTAATAAATAAAATTATTTTATATTGTTAATATTTATATATATATATATATATATATATATATATATATATATATAGAGAGAGAGAGAGAGAGAGAGAGAGAGAGAGAGAGAGAGAGAAAATCACATTGTATTTCTGCATGCTGGGTTTCAGGAGCCTAAATATTGATTTAACATAAATACCTTCTGCGTGTGTGTATTCATTGCACCTATCTGTTTATTTTCATATGAAAATCCATGGTTGAAGCTCCGCTCAAGAATCTTTGGCTATAATTATTCATTATCATTATTCATAAGTATTCTTTATGAGTGTGCATTGTCATAGCTACATTTCCCACATTTATAACAAACAAATTGTGCATGCATGAAGTGCATGCACCATTAAAGCAATGTTATGAGTGAGCAAGCTGACTGGTTCAAAATGGCCACCAGTGCAGACGTTCCACTCCATTGACCAGCAGCGTGGTTGAGACATCTATTCTTTATTGTAGATATCAATGCTTGCAACCAGTTGCAAAAAAGAAAGTAAAAGAAAAGCTAATTTAACTAAGAACTGACCATTGCATAGGAGAAACAGTGGCCCAGGCCCAGCCATTCTACCGTTGTGTTCTTGAGTTACTCACCCTCGGGCCATCACTACGTATGCTCCGGGTGTAGTGACTGCAGAAATGATGAGGACTGTTTTGAAGGAAGTCCATGATTCTCCTAGTAGACCACAAACACATGCAATAAAATCCAATATAATTCATTGATGCACATACTTGATTTTTTTTATTATTATTATTTTTCATAACAACAAGTAGGTTTCTGAGGGGAACATTATCCCTGTGTATGCATGGGTTCTTGCCCAGCTAAATGACCCTGTTATCACAGAAAACAGTATTAAAAAAAATAGTGACCCTGGCCACTCTTGGCTTCTGTAGTTTTGTACATGAATGACTCACAATAGTTGGTCTTGTTGATTTTTCTTTGTTTTTGGCTGCTGGGCAAGTAAAGGAAAGTAACTGCAAATGCCAAGGCTTGTACCAAACAACGTACGAAAACACTGTTAGTGTTCTGATAATGCCAATACCTGTCCAGCACCAGTAAGCAAAGTTAGCACCTCCTCCTATCACCTAAAAAAAAAAAAAAAAAAAAAAAAAACATGCTAATGTCTTTACCGTGTCAGTTTTTAAGTATGGTATAATTTTGTTAAATGTTAGGACCTTACTTTACATAAAGTATGCTTCATGAACTTGGTAAACTTTTTTCTTTGTATAATAGAGAGAGAGTTGAATTTAGGTTAACATGACCCTCTACAGTAGTGTCCCACCAGCCATGTCATACGGTGTGCATTGGAGGAGACACTGGAGAGCCAGTCAGGTTGTAAGTGCTTTGGTGTGTAGTGTGTGCCATGACCCCTGGCAGGGCCTATTAGAGGAAATGTCTCTGTGGTCTACATGCCTCCAACCTCACTGGCAGCCACCGAGCAACATCAATTACACCCACAGCAGCTACAGCTTATAGCTACACTAGTATATTGCCATCACCACAGGGGTAATTGGTCCGCTATATACTTCCAATTCCAAGCAAGTCGCAGCCTATTTTTCCAGTCACTCGACATTGGTCATGTTAAAATTGCTGTTATAGCCCGCAGCTTCACTATGGGGTCCTAAGATTGAACAAGAAGGGAGGAAGAGTAAAATACTGTAGGAGCAGTGATGACACTGATGAGCTATGTGAAATATATGCATGTAGTCCTGATGTAGTGTCTGTTTTGGCACAACAACTCCTTTCATTGGCCAGATACAGCATAGTTGAGAAATGAGGAGGTTTCTTAACATATTCTTCAGAAATAGTTACCCATGCATAATGCATCCTGCCCCCTGCGGCGAGAATGACTGAAATGTCTTCCTCATCAGTGATGCACACATAAACTGTTGTTGGAATTGGACCTGTGACCTTTTCATTTAGTTTCTAGTTTCCCTCCCCACCAGGCCAATGTTGCCACTTTAGGTCACTGGACAGTTTTATAAAGGACTGGATGACAATTATTATTACCTACATTTGTGAGGGTCTAGGATAATGCAAATGTCTTAAGTTGTTTCTGTTTATAATTCTTGAATAGTCACAGCAGCTAGGGCAAAAACAAACACTCCACACATCAAAGCCACCCACTTGAATGCTTAATGGCACACACATATATTGACTGCATTATGTCAGCTAAATGCAATGGAGCCTAAGTGATGACATTTTGATCACATATGATGATAAATAAACACATGCATTTAATGAAGCATCTCCCTGATTAAACAAAACCATGTGTCCTGTGTGGGTGTATGTGTGCATGTGTGTGTGTGTGCGTTGAGTGCAATGTGGCAGATGAAAGGTCAGTGGAAGCACATAGCGGCCCACAGCGCTGGTGGTGTACATTCAAAATGACAAGAAAACCACACACACCTGAACACAAACATCTTCACATACACAAAGCAGGTGGCAGACTGTAGATGTGTAGAGCACAGAAACAGATGCATGCAGAGAAAAAATATAATCAGAGCTGTACACCCTACACCACAAAAAGACAAAGATGGACACATGCAGAAACACACATGGGTGCACAAATATAAAAACACCACATCCCCTGGCTGAGGCACTGGCTGAGGCACTGGGGCCAATTAGGATGCCAAGGCCAGTGCATCATCAGAGGGAGCCAGCTGTCTATGGGCTACCCTGATGTGGCTGTCCTCACCATGCTCTGCACAGCCTCTGCTCCTGGGGGCCTGGACCAGATCTGACACAAAGGCAACCGCTCCCGCACTCTCCCATAAAATAAACAGGAGGCGTGTAACAAGCAACAGGTTCACTTGTTGGCTTATGCAACAATTTCATTTCCCTGTTTGGATCATTAATGAACGAATAAAGCTGTCAACTTTCTTGCTGCAGTGCTGTTGTCAGCTGTGATGTATTCCAGTATGAAGACCTAATTTGTTATGAATAATGTTGCTGCTTCCTAAACTAAAATCTCTTTCTTTTCCTTATGTCAGTACAGACCAGGATAAGGATATCATTTATAATTTTGTTTTTCTCCATTCTACCAGAATTAGCTTCTCCCTTGTCCCACTCCTGTTGTGAAATCTAGAAATTTTTTGTGTTGTTTGTGCTGGATCGACATCAGGAACCCACAGGCACATTAAACCAGAAGTACAGGCTTGTAGTCTTGTAATTCAGGAGATTCTTTTGCTTTTGCTAAAAATGTTCATGCCTTTTAATGTTTCTTAAAATACATTTAAGTAACAGAATCATGTTTTTTTAACACAAGAACACATTGGCAAAAACAGTGCATCGAAGTAAAATAGGAATGAAGAGTTAGTTATTCACTTAGACTACAAGACAACATGAATCTGATGGATACTGTGATATATCTTATAGCCACTTCATTTTAAAGATACATAGACAGTTTTGATGTGCAGCTGAATCCTATTAAGTGCTCAACCCTGACCATCTGCTTAGTGGTAGAAGGGCTGAAGTCTCCCAGAGGAGACGCAGGGGTGCTGCTGATGGTGAAGGAGAAAGAGAGACCAGTCTTACTGACAAGGAGGAAGGGCACATGCGAGGTGATTATAAAGTCCATCGGATATTAAAAACCCTTATAGAAAAGTCTTAGAATTTTATAATACAAGACATCTCTCCCACATAACTCTAAATAAAGTCTTCACTACAGCAACATGAGGTGCAAAACACAATATTTGACTAAATAAAACAAGAAAACAGAAAGCACAATTACATTTAAATCATTAGAAGAGTTTAAACATGATGCTAAAGCCCATGCCAGCAATTACATTAAATCACATTCACACTCGCAATCAATTTGCCGTAACCTAAATTCATGCCTAGCTGTATCACACAACCTCATCTGGGATCCAGAAGTGACTTTTGCCTTGTCCCTAAGAAGACAGTTGGTCCCAAGAAGGTCAGAGGTAACAAAAAATTGCACAAACAGACACAGTGGTCTTTGTTTTATTGTATGTGTGTGTCGGCCCCCAACCCTTAGCTCTAATTTGCGAGGAATCACCAACATCGTACCTACAAAGCTTTTGTACCCAACTGGTATGGAGATCCTGGTGTTCATACCACACAAATTTAGTAAAACAAGCACACACTTAAACGCTGACAGAAAGATTCATAAGACGAAAGCAGCTCCAGCCACACTGTCATGGCAGTCAATAAATTGCAATTGAAATGTGTGCAACATTTACATCCACACAGCAAGGCACATCTTAATAAATATGTAATTTATGTGCATGCTGACATTTGGAGTTGTTTTATGGTTTTTAAAGATACCCTGTGAAACTTTTGGACACTAATAGCACTACAGGGGGATGTTTGATTTGACAAGACGTCTCTGCACTTTAGGCTGGTTAAGAAGCTTAGACCGAAAGTAACATCTCCAATTTAACAAGCCCATAAATAACTGGCTAATTGTGCAGGAGAAGACTGCATGATATAGTCTGGAGTGACTTTCTTTATGATGAGTTGTTTTGCAACAATTAACATTTGGAAAAAGCCCATTAAAGTCGTATTGAATATGAATATCACATATGTTTTAATGCTTGTAATGAAAAATCAATACATGTCTGACAATAGTTTGATTAAAAATTAAATTAGGATTTGATAAAAGCAAACAAAGCATATAAATGTTGCTATAGTTTAATGATAACAGAACAAATCCGAGTGGAACCGAGTTTTAAAAACCTCTGTCATTGTCAGGACTGTAAAAAGTCCAGGGAAATTGAAACAGTCACAGTAGAATTATTTGAAACCTTTTTTATGTACTTTATGTCTCCAAGTAAGCTGTCCCTGCATGGCAAGTTCTTCCTGTCAGCTCCATGACAAAGAATTATGTACTGAGACTTATTGCAGTGCATATGAACTGAACATAAATTCTAGAAGTGCTGTATTTCTACAGAGGAGAGACCAATCTATTGATGACATCTTCTCTTAAAATACAGGATTTTTTTTACCTTTTTTAAATTACTTCTCATTTCAGGTTTGTTCAGTGAGCTCAAATAGTACTGGCAATTAATATGAAGTGGCATTGGCACTTCTAATTGAAGCTACATTTTTTCCCGTTAACATTTGCTCTCTAAGTCATTTGGGTAGAAAAGACCAGACGAATTAAGCTGGCAAAGTTCAGTCAGCAGTTATTTGTCAGTAGCTCCAGGTTTTTGTCAGAGATTGTCACAGATCACTAGATTTTTGTTGCACATTTTCTTGACGGGCATAATGTAGTTTCATATTTATATTCTGTTTTGTTTTGTTTTTACTCACTTAAATGTTTTTAGGTAGTAAATAAGGCTTATTGTTGAGTGAGCAAACCTCCCAAAAGCTATGTTTCTTGAACTGGTTGTTTATGTGAATGGCAGGGTTCTATGTTTGAACAGGAATGGATTTTAGTCAAGAGAGCAGTGCAGATAGCAGTTGTGGGTGCGGTGCAAGTTCCTCTTGAGGGCAAGCAACACAGGGGCCTGTTGCAGGGGATGATAATTGAATGAAATAGAGATTGGATTGGAAGCTCCTGTCAGTGCCAGACATAGCATCAGGTTGATGATTCGTCGCTTCAGGCCCCCAGGGTCCAGCTAGTGAGAAAGAAACAGCCTGTTTGGACGGTTCTAGGCTTTGTTTTTGCTTTTAAACTGCCCTGCTCAGACCAAGTGGTTTATAAAAAACAATCACAGTTTCCTTCAGCATAAATATTTTTGTGCAGTCTTGCCTGTTACTTGCAAATATGCAGATTCTCACACAAACTGGGGCTTTTCACTTAAATGCAAGTGCATACAGACTCAAACCCACACACTGAGCAAAAACAAAGCGGGGAATGGGAACCCTTTCAGTTTTAATTAGTCGCTGCTGCTGTGTTTTGGAGGCGGTGCAGGGGTCAACAGTAATTGGGTTGTTTTTTTATATACTGAGGCATTCAGAGTAGAATGGAGGGATATGGGTCACAGCAAAGTGATCCTAGAATCCTACTGCCTGCCTTCCATCCTCTCTTCTTTCCCCCCTCCCACTGTTATCCACCCTGGCACCATCGCGTTAACTGGAAAGACTTGCAGATCCTGGCAGGCCTGGCAACTGGAGAAGGGCCACAGAACCGCCTTCTCAACACTGCTCCAACTTGGTTCTCACCAAGACCAAATGGAGGAATCTGGAGAGCTCAGCTGTGCTATGAAAGAACAGGCTTCTGGGAACATGTCTGGGGAAATAGAAGAAGGCGAGGAGTTGGAGTGAAGTGGAGGAATTGCAGAAATAGTGCCAGGATTTTCTTCACCAGAAAAACCAGGAGCTCCAAGGTGCAGGGCGCCAAACCAAATGGGTGGAAGCCAGCTAGAAATATAGAGAAGGAGGAGATGGAAATGGTAAGACAACTGTAGTGATTCAGTTAGTATTACTGTGATGGAGGATAAACAGCATCCAGATGGTCATCTCTGTGGCTTTCAATAAATTATTTATTAACTTCTTTCATTTCATAATGAGCAAAACATAAAACTGCATCTTTGCTTAGTATTCATCGATCAAATGTGAGGAATTAACATTAACACACAGATTTAGCATAAATTAGACAAATACTCCCCAAGCAGTAAAGAGGGGTATTATAACGCAGGAGGACAATGGCAGTGGACTTATTCTAAGCTGATTGCACTAGGCAGGCTGAAGTGTCATCAACATGCTGTTGGAAGGACCATTCTGTTTCAAACATGCATGTATATATATATATATATATATGGTCAAGGTACTACAAACCACTAAAAATCAGCCAGTGTCAGAAGAAAAGCTTTGAAAAATTTGTATAAAACTTAAGGAAGCTAAATTAAATGACGGCTGGACAAGAATCCATATGTCAGTCCTAACAACAAACAAGAGCAGTCTGTACAACTGAATATAAACAACCTAGATCCAAGCCTCCTTCCAGATCCACATTGAAAAGTTAATTGCTTCTCATTTTGACCACATTCCTTTGTCACACCCTGATTAAACTTTCTCCCAATTCTAAAAGGAGTACCACCGTAGAAAACAAGTTAAAACATGCTGTTATTGACTAATGAGAGAAATTGGACATTTAGCTGTAGTGTTAGCAGATAAATTTAAGTTATTTTTAGACACTTTATTTCAGATTTTTCACATTGTCCAACAAAGTTAAAGGGCCACTAAAGGAGCTTTTAGTTAGCCCAGATTAGTTCTGCTAATTACAAGGCTACTACAATCTGCTAATAATGTTTGTTCTTCTACAGAAACTAAATTTATCATTTTGTAAATAGGCAGGTCTTTGCTAAAATTGAGTTACTTTTGTACGTGTTTATGTCATTTTAAAGTAGTTTTTCAGTAATTGCATTTAAAAAACAGCCTTTAGCTAAATGTAACAAACCTAAGGAACCAACTCTGTCAAACTCTGAGGTGAGAGTCCTCAGATGCAAGCATCAGATTTACAATGAGGATGTATATTCTTGATACTCTCTATAAGGCATGTCTCAGCAGAATTTAGAAAAACTTGTCCATGTATTTATTTTCTAACACTGTCCATGCAGGTCTCCATTTAGCACCGAATGATTTAGGGCCAAAATACATTCAGGATCTTCTGGTTCATTATAAACAAACTAGATCCCTCAGATCATCAAAGTCAAGTCTATTTTGTGTTTCTAAAGTCCGAACTAGCGTTCGGTTTTTATGCTCCTCACATGTGGAACAAACCCTCAGAAAACTACAGGTCTGCTGAAACTCTAAGCTGTTTTAAATCCAGATTAAATAACTTTTCTATTTGCCTTTTATCAAAACAGTTGTTAATCCCCCACAATGTAACTTGCATTTTATCCTATCATTTTTTAGTTTTTTCTATCTTTATTTGCACATCTTTTATTTGATCTCTTCTCAAGCAGATTTGCAAAGCTTCTTCTGCACCCTGCTGTAATGCTTTTGTTTTATGTAAAGCACTTTGAATTGTCTTGTACATTAAATGTGCTATAAACTTGCCTTACAATTGCAATGATACTAGCCATTTAAAACAGAAGCTCTGAACAGTGGAACTCTGTTGTTACAGAATGTCTGTCACCGTTTTTTTGTTTTTTTGTTTTTTTTTGTTTTTTTTTGTACAGCCAGTGTTTTTCACCTGTTAATCTCCTATTGGCCTCTCATATGTATCCACCTCTTCTGACATACTTAGATGGGTGCATCTAGTCCCAAGGCATGAAAACGTGGTTTGCCACTTTCCAGCAGTCTTGCTTGCTGTGCTGCAGCTGGAAAATCCACATCAGTCCATGCCAAAAATTTAATATCTAAATATCCCTCTGCTTTCCGGTTTTCCTCTCTAATTTATAGCCAAGTGACTACCGCAATATTCTCACATCTCTGAAAAGCCCTGGCATCCTCTCTTATATCTGCTGTATTTCACTTTTGGAACATTATGTTTGTTGAGAGCCACTCAAGGAAACTCTTTTCCAGCCCGCCAGATATCAGTTTCAGAGGAAACTAACAAACTAGAAGAGCAGGAGCAACTTTCATATTCTGCCGGAGACTATGCTTTAAATCATTATTAGTCATTAATTTTTCCTCAAGTCCTGCAATCCTCATTTGTGGCCATGCTCCAAAGAAGGGACAAATGCGTTCCCATGGAAACAGACCTGTCAGAGCATTGTCACCGCTGGCCTGTAAAATGAAATCCAGTTCTGCCAGAGAGGAACCAGCTGGTGATCTGACTGATCTCACATCAGTACAACAGTAGGACTTTCGACAACCATGTTGCTCATTGTCATTGTTAGAAACTTTTTCTCAGGGTTCTTTTTTGTCTCTCAGCCACTTTCTTTTTTTCTCTCTCTCTCAATTCATATCTCTGTCTTTCCCTCCTGTGGTTTGTCTTCTGCAAATTCTCAGCACATGTCAGTTTGGTGACATTGGCTAGTTAAGATGTGGCAGCTTCAATGGGAGAGACTTTTCCTTTCCTATGAGTGGGAATGGTCAGGAAATAACTGCCCCTATGGCTCAAAAAGCTTAGAATGTTCCCAATGATCAGAGAGAAATGTACCACTTTGCTGGGGATGTCATATACATATATATATATATATATATATATATAAACATTTCTTTTACAAATGAATCACCTATAATATACCTATAAATATAAGTAAGCATTTCTGAAAAAAATATGTCTTACCTAATACCTTCAATGACGGTGAAATAGAAAATGTTGAAGGTTTCAATATCTGTCAAAGAGAATACCATAATAATTAAAAAAAAAAATGTACAACTACATTTTGTCTAGGTTTTATAGGTTTTATATTGTGTTTTATAATATATGATTATTTTAAATGACAGAACAATAGTGGACAAAGTAAATGAAATTTATATATAAATACAAATAAGCTAAACTGTTCAATTAGGACATTTTTGTAGGGGAAAAGGTCCAAATTCACTGAAAAACAAAAACACAATGTTTGTATATAATAAAATGATGGGTATAAGACATATTGGTCTAACACTGGTATCAGCAGATATTCACATTGTTAACTTGAGTTACCAAGATTACATAAATTGATCAGCTGACTAATATTCATCTGGTTGTGTACTACATTGACTTTGGCTGGAAAATAAAAAATATTCCATGTAATTTTCTGGGCACACAGATTTTGTTGGCTGTTGTAAACTTTTTTCCACAGAAAGCATTTTTATTGAAGATTTAAACAAAGTTTTGTAATTACATCTATATGCACTTTGTATATTTAAAAAAAAGTATTAAAAAAAGAAAAATATTATAAACTGGTGAATTTCATTGTCTTTGGCAACTGCCTAATAGCTTATCGTCTTTTTCTTATTTAATTTAGTTACTCATTTATTGATAATGACATCTAGTAGTTTAGATTTCACACACAGTAGTTTTGTTTTAATTTAAGAAAATTAAAACGAAGATACTTTTAGACAGTAAAACTATTTTCTGTAATTAATTAATATTCTAATAACCTTCACAAGGAAATTGTGTCTTTTTAATTCATTTGATGATCTAATTTAAGAAAATATCAAAAAGATGCCAGTAATTTTGTCCACCAAAACATTTTAAGTCTTTTTTTTTTTAATTGGTCAAAATAATTCTTGGTTTATTTACAAGGAATATAGTTTCCAAACAGTAACTTTTGATCTGCTGTAGGCTGCAGCTTAAGTGATATGAAGACCTCATTCCATCTGCTGCTGTTTTAATTGTGCTGCATCTGTGGGCTGTATCTGAGCAGCTAACTGAGTCTACCCACAACTCAGCTTGATGGAATGCTTAACATGTCAGCCTCACTCACTTGTTGTCTTATTCCATTTTTTGGCAAATATTCCACTGATTAGACATATGTGTCTTTCACAGAGTGGAGGGGAGCGATCAATAGTCAGAAACTGTTTCTGGATTGAAGGGAAAAAAAATCTATGTGTGCATGTGTGGCTGAGATACCCTTTTCTGGGCAATAGACTTTTTTTTTTCCTTTGGAATAATGTGAGGGCTTGAGAATGCACAGACCAGCTTAGATTTTAAAGAGACTAATATTGATGACAGACTCCTATAATTTTTATTTTTTTCCTTTCCCCAGCCTTGTGTTATCTTTCACTATTTTTCCAAAACAGAACATTAAAAAGTTAAACAGGGAAAGGAAATAAAACAAAAAGCTACTTTTTCCACTTTTTATTTCTAATGCATACACATGAGAACTGGCTTATACTGAACTACAAGATCTCTGAAATGTAATGTGATGCACTGATTAGACAACGCTACCATGAATTACTAATAAGACATATTCAGAGGAGCGTTATCTTTGTTCATGGAGTGGTTTGACGTAGGACTGTGTGTAATATTCATCTAATTCTGCTGTATGCAGAAAAAAAACAACTAGATATGAAACAAAGATCCATGTTATGCAGCTTTTCTGGTCTGAAATGACTCATGGTGACAAACTGTCTGAGGTCATAGATTACTCACCTTACCACTGCATGACTTGGAAAAGATAGATGTATGATGAGGGAGCTTGACAGTGGCTATCATGACTCTGTCTGTGAACTGCTGCAGACTTGGCCGAGGAGAGAGGGCCTAGGACACATTGCTTTGGTTAATGAGTGGTGACACTTGCAAGATTTGTTATCTTTGAAGGTTGTGCACCCGCTGAAGACACACAAGGAGGGGTAAAAGTCATGGGCCGATCGCTGCTGAAAGCTGCAGGAATGGACATGGTTGTGATTCATCTCTGTCTCATCGCTCCTACTGCCAGGAGATTCCATGGAAGGCTGCTCTCTGTGGCACTTTCTTCACTGGCCAGCTCCCAGCCAGTGACATGAGCTGGACAAGACTGTGCTAAAACATGGGGTTACACACTGTGGTGAACTGTAATAGACTGCTATATCATAACTGAGGATTTACAACAGTGTCTCAAAGCATTACAAGATAATTATAAATGGTAGTTTAAAACTCATCCTTCACATGCAATTTAAACATTAATGCAGTCGGTTAACCAATAACAGTAGCTGTTATTTATTAGCATTAAAGCAGGTTTTTGTCACTTCCCCACATGCAGCCACAGGTTCCTATATGTAGTCCACATTGCATTTCCCTAAAACCTCTGGTTTTGTGGTACAGCTACAGAGGTTATGGATCAAATCTTAAACAAATTCTGAATTGTTCTTTCTGTTTGTTACATTATATTCACAGTTACTCAGCTGTGTTTCATTCACCTCCACAGCAACGCTCTGACACCATGCATGTAATGGGTTGATGGATTGAGTATGAACCTTATATTAGGAAAGAAAAAAAACTTCTTACAATTAAAGACGCAGTTTAATGAAAGAATACAACAATAACAACAAATTTTCTTCCTCATTGCTTAAATGTTCATTATAACTTTTAGGTCTGTCCTTCATCCCCTCATATATGAAAGTCTGAAACATAACTAAGGAATTAGCAATATGGTGGCGTCTTCTCTGTTGTTTGAATTTGTCCCTCCCTCTGAATTTCTAATGTTATTAAGGTGTAAAAAAGACTTTATTCAAATTATTTGAAAAGCAGAAATTGGTCTGCAAAACAAACCAGATACAGAAGAAATGTGTTTTCCTTCTTTTAAATGGCATATAAACCTCTCCTGTATGAGCTTCATGCTTTAAAACGAGAACTATTCATTTTATTTTTTAAATAGATTTTAGCTATTTGAAAAGAATTAGGGGAGAGGGAAACTGTAAATATTTATTTGTTTGCTGTTATGGAATTAGTAACCCTTCAATGTCCATAAGCCAATTCTTTGGGTCAATGATAATAAGACTTTTTATTTTATTTTATGCATATATAAAGAAATTGTTTGTGCCATTGTCAAAGCATTGGCTTCTAGGCCAATAACTAACAAGGTGGAGGTAAACATGCTTTTGTCAGCTTTAATAAACATATTTTGAATGTAATATAATTATTAAAATTTGTTCTATCAAATGATTGAGCAGAACATTAAAGGTTTAAAAAGAAATCCTCAACCCAAATTCAAATTACAAGACTTTCAGTGTCATTGGACACTGTTGTATAGTTCATGCTACACAGTACGCTATTGCTATGATTGGGTGTTGTTAAACTGTAGTGGATTTACACTATATGAGTAACCGAAGGCAGAGATATTATACAAGAATTTTCAACAAAGTGAGCTTTTTCAGAAACCAGTGTTTTTACATGTGTCAAACCTACATCGGAAAAGGTTAGGTTTCCAACACAAGTTGTCATGGTGATAACACCTGGGTAAGAAACGAACCAGCTTTACCCGAGATTACCTCACTGAGCCACAAATCCTACATCACACAGCCATGTCGTTGTTGAAGAGAACTGCAATTTTCCCTCCACAACTCGTCTCTATTGAGTTTGTCATATGTTACATGCTGGAAACATTAAATATGTGCAGACATTCCAACAGACATTTCACCAAATTCTCCTGAGTTTCCTGAGCAGCCTGTAGTTTCCTGCTTTATATCATATTTGTTTTATATCATGTTTGTTTTTCCAAGTCTCTCCTGTTGAGTCTCTGACTCTCATCAGCTGTCCCTCCACATTCGCCAACTCGTCCCCCGCTGACATCCCCAGAATACCTAGCACACTGGAAATTTGGTCAGAGACCAGGATGCTGCTCTGCAGCAGGTCTCTGGTGCATTTGCACATATTAATTAATGACAGCCAATCAGACTCCAATTTGCAAAAGATAAAGGCAAGTTGTATTGATTAGATAAAAATATGGAATCTGGAAAAAGTTTAAATATGGGAAGAATATATTTATTACACTTTAAGTAGTGGAACAAATGCAAAGGATTTTTTTTCTACAATTATGGCAGTATGTAACATTTTAATGAACAAAAAGAGAGCTTGCTACCCTTTAAAAAAAGTTCTGTAAAATAATGTCCAACCAACGGCCCTATACCGTAATCCAGTCTAGATACAGTAATGTTAAAAATAATTGCAGCAGATGCACCTAGAAGTCGAACATTTTATATTTCCTCTTAACAACTGTTATTATGTGTAATACTTTTTTTGTGCATTATATCAGTATGGTCGTTATTCCTGTTCACACTAGCAAAATTGTAATGAATTTTTCTCAGACTGACACAGAGCATATTTAATATGCCATGCACATACAGTACTCAATACAGAGCACTCAATGTTTAAACGAAACTACTGAACCTTTGTAAAAAAAATGAAGTTATCTACTTTTGACATATTTTTTAAAGATTTTTATTTCATAGACAGCAGTGCAATAGACAGTTTAGGGATGTTGGAGAGAATTTCACGGCAAAGAGCCAAAATATTATGACTACTCACTGGAGAAGTGAAAAATATTGATTATCACATAACAGTGGTGTGTGTGTGTGTGTATGTGTGTGTAAGTGTGCATGCTAGAGTTTAAAACATTGGGACATTGCTTCCCAAGGTTTCTAAGCTGGATGCAAGACAAAAGGGCAGGTATGACGATAAAAAACAATCTAGGCTCAAAATTTTTCTCAAAAAAAACAAAAAAATGCATTTCCATCTGGGATTAATGAAGTATTTTTTTATTTTATTTCATTTCATTTGAGCTAGGAAGCAGAGAACTATACCCAACATTATATCAAAATAATCATAGCTATTTTATGTGAAATCATATTGACTGAAAATCATTGTGAGTGGTAGGCAGAGAAAAGACTTTCCATAAAACTTTGATAGGTTAGGTGTTCCGGTCGTTACCTCAAAAATGGTTAGTTCTTCTGTTTCGCAATCAACTCTCAAAAGGGAGATATGAAATTATATGAAAGATTTTAATGACAAATGAGTTTTTTTCATCACTGAGGGGAAATTGCAAATCAATATCAGTGGATGCAAATATCCATTTAAAAGTTCCTTTGAAAAAGCTTAATTCAAAGTACAGGATTTGCCTTGTATTTTCTTTCCTTGTACAACTCAGTAGAATGAAGCACATTCAGTTTGACTGTAATTTGTTCAGTCCATTACCTGTTATGTCTCGTAATGCATGCACTGAATGACAGTGGAGAAAAAGGTGTGTCTGCAATTTAAAATCATCACAACTGGCTGAACGTTTGGCAGTTTTTCACACAGTTACAAATACAATGTCTGAACAAAGAGTTCCCCCTTGCAAACTAATGGCTCCCTACCAGTATTTCAGGTTATCTTTGGTTTTATTTCTAAATAAAAATAGATTACAAGAATTGGATCTTTGACATACAGTATTTACAACCCCTCTGTGTGTCCCATGGCTTGGATTTCTTGCCCCATCTATCATGTAGCAATGTCACCGTGTTGTTATTACTGAGAAAAGAAAAGGCTAAAATTACAAAAAAAAAAAAAAAAAGGGAACAAATAGTTGTTTACTTCAACTGAATTACTGATCGCCCATTGGTGTGCAAGCTGCTTGGCATTTGCAGTTTTTCCCCTACAGATAGAAATGTCTTTTTCATCATTTTTATTCTTCCAATGTATTAAAATTCATGTTAGCATTCCAAGGAATTAAACATAGTGGAATTAAGCACCGCATCTCTTGTGTGCTCTGTCTTCATTAACCCAAAGATCAATATGTCATCAGTTCAATTACAACAGACACTGATGACATTGAGTCCACCATCCTATTTGTTCAGAGTCACTTCATTCTACCGTTAACCCCATCACAGGCCATTCATTCACTGATTTCTGCATCCCCCAACAATTTTGGGTCTTGACTCATGTGAGACAATTTTCATAATAGTGTTTGTCTAATAAATAGAGTTGGTTATGATTGTGTGTGCAAAGCTAATGCTTGTGCCGCATGCATGGGAGAACGGTTGCATAATAGAGATTAAGAGAAATTAAAATATTGTGTTGAAAAGTCAATACTGTGCAGGAATTAACTTAGTGAATGCAAAGCAGCACTGCTTACAGCTGCTCAGATGATGACATTTCATCTAATAGCTCTGATGGTGATAAATTGGAGCAGTTAATGGTTTTTTAGTCCAACAAATGCTTCTAAAAGCAACTTCATGTTCTAATTCAGTCTAGAAAATTTTTTTATGCAAGTGGTTTTAAATGCACACAATGGAAATAGTGAGTCCTTCAATATATTTGAGTCAGGAAAGTTGGTTTTAATAGAAATGAAAAGATCGAAAGAGGACCTCTATAGCAATTACAGCACAAGACCAATCACCAAAAAAAAAGTCTTTCATGAATTTTAAAATAGTTTTTTTTTTTTGTTGTTGTTGTTGTTGTTGTTGTTGGGTTTTTTTTTTTTTCATTATAGAGTCATTTCATCCTAGTAATATAAAGAACCATTCCAAAAGGGCTTTACATTACCCCATTATATTTTTCAATTTCATCATACAGAGGGAGAGACAGAAAGGCTCTGATGTAGGATCACAAAAGTGCCCTTTATGAATTACCGGCTCTAGCTCCTCTGTGCTTCTCCAGCTGCTCTTCATCTGTGGGATGTCAGTGCAAAAAGAAATGGTTCAAGCTTGTGTGATGATGAAGATACAGGTCAGCGGAGCCCGTTGTTTCCTGGTCAGAGCCGAGAGGAGCAGGTGTCACGAAAGCATGTTTAATAGGATCTCACCAAGCCTCTTAGATGTGTTCCATGACTCCAGAGCTTTGTCCCACTTTCTGGGTGATGTTACTCCATATATCTTTGGCCCCTCTGCTTTGTTGCTATGGAGCAAATGAGGTAGACAGTTGTGATGAACTGTCATATCCGTTGCATTTAATTTTCTCTAATGCCACTGCAGTTTCTATAACTTGTGGTGGAAACAGTTAGTATAATGAGGAATATTTAGCTCTTCATGTCAGGCTTCTGCTACGAGAGAAATATAGCCTTTTTATATATTTACAATCTTGGATTAATCAAGTTACTGCTTAACATTTAAAATTAATTTAGAGGTCTAACACTTAAAAGGATAAACACATGCCACTTGTGCTCACTGACCTGCTTTTTTTTCTTCAGTCAATTTAAAAACAAAGTCTGTGGCTAATTTCAGCTACAAATAAACAACAGAAGCATGCCAGATGACCCAGTCAGGACCTTACGAGACACAAAAAGGATAGGGAGAGGCGCCCAGACCTGCTCAGCTCAAGACCTGTTCAGACACCCTGACACACTGAACCGACCGCGTGGTCAGCTGCTCATCACAAAGCCTCTTCGCAGCTTTTGTCTTTATTTAGTTCTGTCACCTAACTGGCTCTGGGTCAGCTCTTGCTTGCAAAAGGGCTTATTTCTTTGCTCAGGTTGTCACAGCTTACACCTCTAGAGAGAAAAGGGCCACCACCAGGCTGCTTACTGTGTCTTATCCTAGGTATGGCTGTGGTTAAATTTAGATTTAAAAAGACACTGCTTTTCAGCCCAAAACTGCAATGGAGACAAATTTAATTGAAATGTTTAAAATAGAATCAGAACAGAATCAGAATTGAAGATTCACACTTACCACGGTTTATAGAAGATGTGTGTGTAACTCGATATTTGCACAGTCCTGAGCAGCTCCATACAGCACTTACTGTAGAGCTGCTTGACCCCTGCATTAACCCCTGCTCTCCCACCACTTCTGCAAGCAGGCAGATAGATATTTTCAAGCCAAACACAATTAAAGCTGTGGGTTGAAACACATCAATAGAGGCGATGCGAGGGAGATGCAGGCATCTGTATCCTGACATGTTGTGCCGTTTCCTGCCTCCTCGCACATAATGCTGCACATTTGTCACCCCCCCCCCTCCCCCATCCCCCCCTTTCCCGCCTACACGCTCCGCTGCTGCTGCTGTGCAGGAGAGTTCATGCTCTTTGGAGTGGCAGCCCGGACTTTTATAGCAACAAGGTGATTGGGGGGGTGAACATGTTCATTATTCAAAAACATTTTACATATTTCCAGATATGAGAGCAGAGTACTGTTGAGATCTGATTATTGTCTGTGGGCGTGTGCCCCAGGCTATCAGGAGAGATAAACTCTGTGTAACAATCATCAATAGTGCTCAGGAAGGCAGTATTGATGGATAAAAGTATAGGGGCTAGACAATTCTTACTACCATTTTAAAAGTGTAAATGTCAAAAGTTCTCAGATCCCTCTACAGTAAATCAATGTTAGACTTAAGCTTTTCACTGAAATGCCAATTAGAGCACCTTTAGCTGTTGTGACCTCGCAATACAGCAGAAAGCACATTAAACTTTCCTCATATATAACAGACTTTAACATTTTAGGTCTTTACAGCCAAACAAATTGTGTATAATAAAGTGTTAAAGTTTTAAACTGACATATCTGAGGTGGTCTGGTCAAAGTTTGGCACTTACTTTTGAGTGTTTTGAGAAATGGCAATACATCCTTACATAGGGTGACCGTGTGTGTGTGGGTAGGTGTGTGAGTGTGTATAGTTCATAGATCTGTGTCTGTTTCTGCAATGCTGAACTGCATTGAAAAGATAATCTGTGTTTTTGTGCCATTCCTATCAAAAACAGCAGACTGATAACCTGATTTGCAGGTTACCTTATACTTGGGGGACGTTGATGACAAATACCTTCCTGGGAGGCCTTGGCAGCTGCAGCCCATATATTACTGAAGGGTCACCTTGGACCGCTCCCCATCTCATCACAAAATAGCGTTCAGTACCTTCTCACGGTGGACAAGGCCATACTTCATGCTGCTGTATATCTTACCTGCAGGAGCATCTTTAGGTGTATCAATATAAGTAACAGAAAACTGATAAACTATGTGTGGTTCCTTGCAGTGTTCTGCAAAAACAATTGTTTCTGGAGCATTGCAGAGATACACACACTCATAAAAAAGAACAAAAAAATCCTTTTCTTTGTTTCACAAAAGAGGTTGGACACTGTGTACATCACAAATACATGCAGACACACATATACATGGAGCCAGGCATTCAAACAGACACAAAACCAGTCATGCAGGCTATCATCTGAGACAAGTGTAATGTAAGATTAAACAATGATGTGTCACAGCACCATTGCCTGAGGTTTAGAACTATGTCTGGAGTGTGTGACAGCAAATGAAGAAAACAGTATCCCAAATGTTGAACAGACTATGTAGCAACTGTGGCATCCAGCAAAGTAGGACAAGCAGTAATTATTGAAAAAAATGGAGAGGTTTAATAAATGCCCATAACCTAGCAACAAATGGCTTCCAGAAAACTCCAACTGGCTATGGCTATTGTGAAGGCGAGTTAATTTTTCATGATTAAGTTTAAGGAGACAAGTCAAATTCAGGGACAAACAATCATGGTGGTGTTAATGGCTCAACTGCAGCTGCCAAGCCATTAGCATAAGTTCTAACTGTGGGCTATTGTTGTGTGGTACCATTTCAAGATGAAAAATCTTTAGAAATGGTTCCTGAATTGTGTCATTAAGTCTGTTTTTTATAGTGTAGCAGGTTGGCAAAAGGTGCTATTTCCAGGGTGTGAATGCAGTGAATAAATATTTTGTTGTGTGAGCATGTGTGTGACTAGGGTTAAGCTGAAAGTATGTTTGTGTGAAAGTAAATCTGATAGGTGATCCTTTTGCCTCAGTTTTTCACCTCCGATCAATGCACTCCCACAGGACACCACATGACTTCACTCACAAAGAGATTTTGTTACCCCCCCCCCCACTCCCTTGTTTTGGGAAACAAGACCCTCTTTTTAAAAATGAGCTTTTTTTACCCATTTTCCCTCTGAGAAGCCTCCATTTCATTATTCATTCTATTGTGCTACCTACTTAGTTGGTTGGATAGAAAACTGTGAATACAGAAAGGAAATAAAACAAACAAACAAAAAAACTAATCAATGAAAAGTCAGTTTGTCTCCTGAAATTATAAACTGTAATTCTTTAAAATTGGTCATTTGGGTGACTGTTTATTTTTCTTTTCCTTTCCAAGCTAATCACAGCCTAAATAGTCAGAGCATTGCTGATGTTATATATATATAACATATATATATATATATATATATATAATTTTATTTTTTTACTGATTGCATATGACTTTCTGAAAATAGTACTTTAAAGACTAATTTGATGAGGAATAGCTTAAATAAACTAGAATAAGCAGTGATTAATGCCTTCACCAGTTAAGCTTGAGCTTATAGCCTTGGTAGCGTAGTGTTTACACATACTCATATCTGCATGCAGTGTCATAGTTAAACATCTTGGAAGCATATACACAAAGAGTATCTGAAATACTCATTCAGACATTCTATACATGACTAATCAAATGAGCCCCTTTCCTTCATAGATGGGCTGGTGAATCTGAAAGAAAACTCACAAAAGATGACCTCAGTCATAACTTGGCATGTTCACCGTGTCAGTTTATTGTTGTCATTTCTAGTCTGTGTCAGTGTTACATTGTTTTGCGTGTCTCCATCTCACTCTGCTCATATTTCGCATATGTATTCAGTAACCTGTTCCCATAGTATTTTGTCTGTTATGTTGTCAAACTAAAGAACATGCATAAAATAGTGACTGACTACTTTCCATAAATCTGCCATCTGAAGAATGGGATGATGCCTTGATTGTGAGGGATCATAAATCAATGTTCCATTCAGCTGTGGAGGAAAAGGAAATTGATATTATAAATAAATGTAAAAGCTCAACATATACAGATTGTAATAATATTGATATAAAAATTGTGAAGAAGGTCATAGAAAGGATCTCAGGACCATTAACACACATCGGTAATTTATCATTTCATTTCGAAGTGGTAAATTTCCAAACCAAATGAAAATGGGTAAAGTTGGACCAGTGTATAAAGCTGGAGACAGACAGATTTTACTATTTACATGCATGTTTCTCTAGTTCTAGAATTCTCCAAAATCCTTGAAAAATTGTTTATTAATGGACTAGAAAATTACTTTGAAAAACACAAAATACCCTCCAACAGTCAATATGAATTCACATTTAAGAGTCCAGCATAATTGGCATCAATCGAATTGAACTGAGGCGATTACATTTAATGCTATTTAACAGAAACAACATGCAGTTGGAATATTACTATAGTTTAGATAGTTTAGATGATGGGAGAACATGCTTCATGATACTTCAATATTTTTTATTCTGGTGGTAAATTAAAGGAATTAATGGTTAAGGTCACATGACCCTAAAATACAAAACAGGACAGGAATAAGCTACTTTTCTCTCTAAGCAAGACTAAAACTATTTTATATGGAAACTGCAAAAGGAACAAATATACAGATTTGGATTTGTGGCAAAATATTTTGAGTTAATAAAAATAAGTTGTAATTTAGCATTCTTCTTGCATCCTACCTGCACTGTGAGCTCTCTAGTAAGTCAGTCTTACCTTGACCCATCTTGTCTCTTGCTCTGTTCCTTTCTCTCTTTCTTTTCCTCACTGCCAAAAATGTCTTCTTCTTTGCTGAATTAGCCAAGGTGATTGTTCAAAATGGCCAGTGTGTTTATATCTGATTGCTAGCAAATGACGCGGTGCATGAAGAAAAACTCGGCTGAAACGTCATGCAGCGTTTTGTTTTGTTTTAGGGTTTTATTTTTTTTCACTTGCTCTACTTTCAGGAAGTCTGAAAGTGGAAAGGTTTAATCTGCAGGCCCATTAACACAGACACACACACGGTAATGGTTAGTTAATTTGCTTTTTGATTAGCTGTTCAGAGGAATCTGATAACTTGCATCATTAAAAAAATAAATAGCAGGGCTAGTAAGTTTTTTTTTGTTTGTTTGTTTGTTTTACTGCAGCTGAGGCAAATGAAGAAGAGAAAACTTTTCTTAAAAGTGCCTGAGCTGCAGCTTCTGCTCCTTGATTGACCATATTTCAGAAATTTCAACTGCTTCAAGTTGAACGTTTGAGAAGTTCTGAAAAGATCCTAAATCATTATTGGTGCATTCTTTTAAATAATGATCACTATAAACAAATGCATCTAGATCAGTGATGGAATTACCCTTTTTTTTTTACATATTCTCTTTTATTATATGAGGAGGTGGATGTGCTGCAGAGTTGCTTGAAGCCATCAAAATCTACAAATCGGCATTTATTCTTTAGACTGAAACCATATGAAACATTCTATTTGAAAACAAGCTAAAAAGAAATGTTGAGTCATTATGTGAGTTTAATGAAACTATTATAAGTAGTAAATTACCAAGCAAAGCAAGAAACAACACAGAGAAAGATGGTAAGGATGCTGTATTTGAGTGGGGAAGCATGTTAGGCCTTTATTTCACCTCCTCAGTGAAATATTCACGCTGACTCTTAGAAATAATGGTTCAACAAGTTTGTGCTTATGGTAGCGTTTTTAGGGATGCCTGAAAGTGGCTGCCGACTCATGCAGAGGGAGCAGGTTGACAGAATGATGATTCTCAGCCTTTCAGTGCTTAGCAAATACAGATGGTACAGTGTGTAAATGAAGACTTGTAGATGGAGACACAGAGGGAAAGGGATGGGGGGAGAGATGCAGTGAAACGTTTTTATCCAAATTGAGACTGTTAGCAGACACAAATGAAAACAGAGTGTGTCTAAATTAAAGGGAAAGATAATGGAATAGAGAGAGAGAAAGAGACAAAGAGCAGCAATTGAGGGGGAGAGAGAGAGAACATGAAAAAGGTACAGTAAATGGCGTAAAAGTAGGCTGAGCTGAGAAAAGGAGCTGTTTACCAGAGAGAGGAAAGGCATTGAACGGGAAAGAGACTGCAATAGAAGGGAGATAGATAATCGACATGGGTGAGAGGGAATGAGAGAGGGGGGCAGTTGAGAGTGAAACAGACAGTGACAGAGTGCACAGCAGCTAGAAAATGAGATAAAGGTAAGCAGAGGGTGGGCAGGTTGTGAGGAAGAAATATCCAACAATTGGGCAACAAATGCAAAGAAGGAATGAAAAGGGAAGGAGAGTTTCCGTCAGTCCTCTTGGGCTCTGCTCTTGAGCCAACCAGAGGGCAGCCAGGACGGATGCAGCCCTGGTTGGGGCTGCGGAGGGCATCAGGCAGGACACGCGCTTGCAATAGGGACATTAACAAAGCGTGAAATTAAAGCTGCCATGCTGCAGGGAACATGGGCCCAGCCTTAACCCACCATCATCATCACCCCTCTGAGGCCCGCTTGGAGGTTGGAGGGAGGCAGTAGCAGTGGGGCATTGACAGGATGCTAAGGGGTAATAGAGCCTGGAGTATTACCGTAATGATGTGTGGAGAAAGGACAGAGAGGGGAGATTATAAAGGGAGGCTCTAATCAGTCCTGCGTGACAGCATGGCTCTATCTGGTGCCACAGGCAGTAATGCTGCTTCACATATTAGGTGCTCATGGAGTGATACCACCTCTGAGCTGTGTGTGAATTATAAAAATGCACACAAAGCATTTGTGTGTTTGCATATTTCCCAGATACACAACAGCCATACTGGCTGTCAGTTGCTGCACTGCACTGGCATGTCTGTTTACTGTGGAGCCCAGTTGACAGGATGACATGTCATCACAGTAAACACTGCATTTCAAACATGCATTTATAACTGAAAACTAGACGTGAAATGGCAACAGATGCAACCATAGGCTTCCACGCAGTTGTCACCTTGGCTTCTAGTTTCCTGGATGAAACTAAACTGAGTGAGAGAGCCTAAAAAATATTTTCATTTCCGTCCCCAACATAAAACGGAGTTTCTCACTTGATGTTAAATTTGCACCTTAATAAATGTTTTCGAGCATTTTGTGCCTCTGAAATTTTCACATAGCAATTTAAATTAAGCAAAAAAAAAAAAAAAAGAAAGAAAGAAAAAGATTTAACTCTGTTTCCACAGTTAAAATAAAGCTGCATATTAGAAAATGTGCTGCTGATCCAGCCAACCCAATACTGTAAAATGGCATTTTGCTTCTTAAATTGTCAGTTGCAATTGGTTTGTGTTGAGTAGAAAAAAATTAGGATTCGTGAATACACAGTCTTGCTTTAATACTAATAGATACGTGATTTCATTTAATTATTTCAGGTGGCTATTACATTGAAAGCTGTGTGTCTCATTACATTGATTAGTTTTTTTGTGTTATTTTTTGTCAGGAAGCCACACTTTAACACATGTTGATCTCTTATCTCAAAGATAACCTGCCCCAGAGCAGGTAAGGTCTCCGACCAGAGTTGCCATGGCGATAATCCCTGGTTAGAAGAAATCCATCTTTAAGGCACAAAGGGGCGGTTTCAGAGACAGAGTTTAAGGCTAGTCCCAGACTAAGATGGCTGTTGTAGCTGAATTAATTCAGTCACTTGCAGAGACTTGGCCTCTATAAATCCCAGTTTTGGCTTATTCTGGATTAAACTGAACCAGCTGCAAGAATGATGATTAGAGCTAATCTAAGACTAAATTGATTCTTAAACTAGTCTTTCAAAGGGGAAAGTTTAACTTCTGCTTAGAGTATGGACTATATGAATTAATTAAATTCAGACCAATATGCACTAAAGAGGCCTGTAAAAAGACTGCTTGCAGACAGGAAGAACCCACTGACTTATTTTGATTAAATAACTTGTCAGGACCACTTTCATATGTACAAGGAAATGCTTTAGAGCTAATATCTCTGCTTGGTCAATGACCAAGAAGGACCTGAACTCAGAGATGTTTTCATAATGCAGCACTTCAGTTAGAAAAGCATTCAAATAGGGAAGGTATTGTTTATTTTTGAAAATATCAAACTTTTTTTGTCTCTGTTGCAGTTTTACAATTTTAAATAATTGTTTGGTTTGGCACAACTTGTTTGAATACCATCTTTTAATTTGATCTTATTTTCTGATTCACACTAGTACATGGTTTTTTGACTCTCTTCTGAGTTTTTTTTATTGTCACCAGGTTTACTTTGCTTAATCCAGGACTCCATAGTCACAGACTAACTAAAACAACTTTAAGCAGAGATTAGGAAAGCATCACAAATGTGCCGTTTTAACTAGTAAATATTTATTCTTAATTCCGGCTTATTCCAAGCCCTGTCTCTAAAACCGGCTCAAAACATCCCAAATTGATCCCTTCACTTGCCTCACAAAGCCATGAGTTCATGGCCAAGATCATTATTATTATTACTAAGTGATCTCTGACATGTTGTGGTGTTTTCTGTCTTCCTGTATTTTGTCTACAGTCTTTCTGTGTTGTATCAGCACTGTATCTTTGAAGCCAAAACCCAGTCATCCTCCTGTTTAGTCCTAGCTCTCTTTCACACTCTGTCAGAGGAAGCTGTGGACAGTATTATATTTTGTCCATGTATGCATCACTGTCAGGGGAACGCTGGTGCTCTGCTGCAGTGGCGGCCAGTTAATAACCCTAGTGTGAGGTCTAGTGACGGGGCATCATCAGCCTGCTCTGTGCTGCTGTCATGAACCATTTACCCCAAGCAGCTCCTCGACTAATGGAACATCTGAGTCAATAAAAACAATCATCAGTGCCAATTCTACTGAAAGCAAGGAAATTATTTTAAGACATCAAGGAAAACATGGCTGAGGTTTTTTTTTAATCTATCTGTCCGGGGAGCGGCTTGACGCACACTCAGCTAGACAAGCTATTACTGTCTCAATCTTCTGTTTTTGTCTTGTGTGTATGCATTTATGCTCACAGTAAGTTTATTCACTGAAAGAAAATTGAAGCCTCAAAAGCAGTTGGGTGTTGTTTGGCCATGCAGATCCTACATTTTGATCTCTCTTGGTGGGCCTGGAGATTTGTATAGTGGGAGACAGAAATCTATGGCTATGTGTTAGATTAGGTGCAAACCTTATCAACAGCCATGTTTTAACTCCCATCATGGCTTAATGAACCACACATAGCTTCCACTCAATATCTCTTCAGTGAGGACCTCCACTGCACTGCCAAAAGGTCAATAGCTGGACAGTGTGTCTTTGAAAAGCTTTCTGGCTTACTTCAAGACTCTTAATGGTGTTCAATGGAGAGACCTGCACAGTTTTCCCCTGGGGCCATTCCCAGATATCCGCCCGTGATACCTAATCCAGATCCATTAGCTCTCCCTCCAGTCATGAAAGAGTGTGGCTCCCTTGCATCTCAGGAATTAAAAATTAACTAGCTAATATCCACTTGTCTGAGGGATGCTCTGTACAGTTGAAACTTCAGATTCCCCCAGTGATGATCTGTGAGGGATGCCTCGTGCAACCCAATCTTCTTTAGGGAAAACGCTGACTGAGATGGCAGGAAGAAACAGGGGGATTATGTTTGTCTGTTGCATCCATCACAACTGACTTCACATCTGCGACAGCTGGCTACCAAGAGATGACCTCTTCCATAAATTAGAGTCTGTTCCTAGGCTGTCATGTAGCACACATTACTCTGCACTGTGTCCACAATGTCATGACCTTGCTGTTAGTGTCCTTACATGCAACATCTGCACTGCACTTCCACTAGTGTAGGAGTAGTGTATGACATCACATGCAAAATATCACGTTTTGTCACGTATTGTAATAGATATTCAGCATTTCATGAACAATGTGTTAGTCAGCACACAACGTAATTTAAAAGAAAGATGCTGCTTTCAGTGTCACTGTTTCCTTTCTTGCAAAAGTAGTGTTAAGCACGGCACAATCTTCTGCACTGCAAAACAAAGAACAATTTATGCTGTGTCGCCTCCTATTTCTTCTTAGATCGTTATGCTCAAGGGCTTCGCCAACCTGCTGGCTGCCATGCATCTTTCCTCTATCACTGAGTGGCTAACTACTTTAACCACAGTGGAGGGGAAAAAAATGAAAAAAAATACAATGAAGAGGAGGACAAGCTTCTTTCTCTGCCCCCATCCCTCTGCAGGAATTTTCTGCCTTTGATTTCTTCTGTTTTTCAATAACCAAGGACTCTTTTCACTGTTGCCAGCTCAATGAGAGCTTATGTGTCCTTCATCCAATTCCAACCCACCCCTCTCTCTCTTTTCTCTGTCTCTTGCGGTGCTGTCGCTTCCTCTTCATTTCTCTACATTGGGCCTTTTAAATATAGCTTCTGTGGAAATTGTGCTGTGTGTTTCTTGTGATTCCAGGCTTTGAAGGAGGGAAACGTTTGAGATCATTCATGTCTCTCTCTCAGGGCTTAAGTGGTCTGCTTGTGATGGAGAAAAATAGCATTTACTGGTGCATATAAAATAAATTACAATCATGCTTTTAAAGGAATTTTTTTCTTAACTGATAAATCACAGTTATAGAATATACTAATGTGACATATTTGATATATCAAAGTTTCTGAGACATTTTGCTTCGCTTTATATTAAAAACTTTGCTCAAAATCCTGTAGAATACAATCTGATACTTGTCTTCCGCCCTCTAATAAATACCAGAAAGCAGAGAACTATACTATAATAATTTTGACACATCATGGGTTAATGATCAGCTCACTAAGTACAATGGGAGTCTCTTCTGCCCACTGAATCTTACATAAGCTGTTTCTGCTTGACACTGATAACAGAACCACCTGATCAGTTGTTGTAGTACCCATGCAACCCCCCTGTATGTAGTGCTCCTTTAAACACATGTATTTGAGCAGAATGTTGCAGCATAATAACAAATAACTAAAAGCAGATCTTTACTCTGACCAACTGCAGGGATGGTAACTGCAATCATTAGCATGTTTGACTGCATGTTGGTTAATGATACAAGAGCTCTGTGTGTTCTCATCATTAACTTCCATTAACTGTTTTCCTGCCTCATTGAGTCATGCATTAATTGTACAACAGACATAAGATGAAAGCATCCTGCAAGGGGTGTCTGTTAGAGATCTCACGGTCACTGTGTGTGTCAGTTACATTTTGTCATTTCTTGTATGACCTTTTGGCCAAAACATTTATAACAGTTGCCTGTATAGTATATCATCAGTATACAGTGTGTAATATGTCAGAGCCCCTCCATCACTCAAAAATTTGTCTCAGCCATTGTTATCTTTCTTGGATCTTTGAGCTTCACTGGACAGAATGATAAATGTTTAGAGTTGGAGACTGGATGGCTATAAGGGTGGAAAGCATCTGTGTGCTCCTAAAAATCTTACATTTTAAGTGTGTAGGTATCAGCAGGATTTATGATATTACAAAGAGTTTGAAAGGCAATTTTTTGTCCAGTAGCAAGTAAAACAAGGAGACTTGACACAAACACTGCAAATGTAGGGGCAGATTTACTGTACTGAGTAAAATCATGGTCACAAATCATTAAAGAGCACAGATGGGGATAACCAGTTCTGCTGGTGAGATCTTACAGTAAAACCGCATTTATCTACAAATACAGGCACGACCATTTCTTTAATGACCAAAGCAGTCTACCGGGAGCGGAATGAGTCAGTGTAGAGTCATAAACAAGTGGACCTGTTGATAATCAGTAGCCTGTGATTTTCCAGTGACACAGGCACAGCCTGTTCTTGTTTCTGCAACACAGGACACTTAATTGGTAAAAACACTGAAGGTAGGTTGGATTTTAATGTTAAAGAACTCTTTATGCTAGAGAAATGGTCTCACAGCTGAAAATGTGAGGGACGGGATGCTGTCTACAGCTCAAAGGAAGTTAAATGTGTTGTAAAAATGACACGGGGAAAATCCTTGTTTATTTATTTATTTATTTATTTTTGTTTGTTTGTTAGTTTTTTTTACAATATGCCAAAATAGTGGGTAAGTTTATTTGATGACTTTTGTTGTCTTGACATCAACGCCACATGTACTTGCATACACAAGATAGCAAAGACAGAGTGAAGAGCAGTACAGACAACTGCTAAACTTGCTCTGAAATATTTGCTGCTATTCACACAGTCACTCAGCCACTGATGTTCCAGAGATCGTGCTTGGGGACTGGACGGAAATCAGCATATCCAGAGCGAAAATTGAGGACATTTGCATTCTCACTTGCCATCGGAGCATCTCTAAAATATATCTCCAGTGTATGTTTTCATGGATTCCAGGTTGTCTTAGCTCTCCTCTAGTCAGTTAAAAGTAGCCTGATTTGATGATCAATAATATTTTTTTGTAAAATCTCCTGCCTTTCCAAACAATTAACATAAAAAAAAGAATCTCTTTCTTCAACCTCTGTTTTTTCTGCAAGTGTTGAGCAAAGTCTGTGCATCTTTGGCTCAGCAACAATACCCTACATCAAACAGATACTCTTTGGTAAGAAATAAATGCAATCATAAGTAAGTTCTGCAGCACAAAGCTGTGTCAATAATTCTCTGTGATTTATTTAAACAATCTTGGCTCCTAAAGAAAAACTCCAATAAATATCCTTCTTATGCAACAAAACCAGGTGCATAATTTAATGTCCACAAATGTTAAATTACTACTGCATCTGCATGGTCAATACCAATAGTAATTTTGTAAAGATTAAAACGGTTTACAGCTGTTGCAAAGCAGTAGAAAAGTTGACCCATATAAAGTTTTGAATCACTATAACACATGTGGATTTGTTATCTTCACATAATCCCCAATATGAATATGTGTAGCTTACTTTTGTTTATTCATCTAATTTGACTTTATAGTTTGATTTTATACTGGGCCCGCTGGATTGTGGAGTCTTTACATAAATACATTTAAATGACCTAATAATCCTTAATACACAATATAATGTTACGTAAATGAAATCTATCACTAACAACAACATTTGATCATAAAAATGCAATTAAATTCTATTGTCAAGATAGATAACAAGCAGCCTGGGACCTAAACTGACTATTTTAGGAGTAATTAAATGCATGCTGAGTCTGAAAAAGATAAAAAAAAATTTCACATCTAATGTGTTTTGTTTTTCGTTTTTTTTTTTCTTCTTCTTCTTCTTCGTCTTTCTTTTTTCTTGATGAAATGCACATGGACCGTATCACACTAATGACCCTGATTATCCAATTTAACAAACAGTTTTCTGACAGAAATCTAAGAGGAAGTCAGTTAATCAGCAGGATCTATCTTGTTTCAACAGCACTGATAAGAACTATAGAGATGCACCAAAAACCCAGAACTGACATGGATTAAATTACTTTTTAAGAACTGAGAAACAAATGTGTCTGTGCTGTGAGACAGGAATCAAATCAATGCTTGGTTGTTTACATGATAACACAGCAGGACCGGTTACTTCAAATTTATAGATATTGTTTCATCACTCTCATTTTGAATGACTTTGAATTGACAGAATCCAACTGTTATCTGATTTTTCTGGCTATTTTTTAACTAAAGATCACTAATGTGGCATTTTGCAACATGCAAAACACAGGCAAGTTACAATTTTCACAGGAAGACATAGACATTTAACATTTTTGAAGCCTTGAAAATGTCATTAGTAAAATATTAGGGTGCACACCAATGAAATCAAAATGTCAAAAATATAATAAAAAAAGATAAAAAAAATTAAATAAGTAAAAAAAAGAGTTTTGTTTTGTTTTTTTTTATAAGTAAACATTATAAAGGGAGGCCCTAATCAGTGTAATAACAATATTTCTGTTTCTGATGAAGAATAAATTAAGATAGCACAAAAGAAAATAAAAATATGAATATCCCTGTGGAATGATGCAGCTATCGCTCTGAATTTAAACCAAATCATAGTACAATATATGTGAATATTATTCCTGCAAAGGCAACGATAAAAATGAAGCAGACTAAAATGGCTTTAGTAAAGTCTGTTCAGGCAAGGTCTCCAAAATAGCCATAGTCAAAATCTATTCACAAAGTCCTCCAATTAGAGGACGTCAGGTTTTTAAAAGTTATTGTAAGATGGATGGTAAAGGAAATGCTTTTTTAATTAAATTTAAATCTAAATCTTAAATTTAAAATATATTGTTAAATACCCAGAATGGTCATATGTGTCAATCAATCAAGCGATCAATCAATCAGTCTTTATTTATAGAGCACTTTTCATACATAAATGCAGCCCAAAGTGCTTTCCATGGTTAAAACAATGCCCCCCCCCCCCCCCCCCCCCCCCAACACCCCCCCCCCCCCACAAACAACCACATACATAAACACACACACAACTCCCTCCCTCCCCGTGTCCTCTCACATACCAGTATGTACAAGCAGGCATACACACACACATACACACACACATACTTGCACATATTAAAAGACTAATGTGAGGTTGAGCACAGATGAGCCAGGTAAGGAAACACTATCACAGGGAGCCGTCTGCACCGAGAGCTGTTCACAGGTCACGACCGCCAGGACACCGACCCAGGGCACACGGCCAAGTGAGAGGCAGAGGTAGCCACCCAACCAGACCGAAAGAACCCGCAGGACGGAGCCGCAGCAGCCACAGCCGATGAAAGCCCCCGGTGCAGAAAGCCCCCTCCAAGGAAACACTGGAGAAATAACCTAAAAATATTATAAATAGAATAAAAGCATAGAATAAATAAAAAATGGGTTAACATAGAAAAATAAATAGGCTAGGGGAATAAAATAAATAAAAATAAAATGGATAAATATTAAGTAAAAGCTAAATTAAAAAGGTGGGTCTTGAGCTTGCTCTTAAAAACATTAACGTTCTCTGCAGCCCTGAGCTCCTCCGGCAGGCTGTTCCACAGACGAGGACCATACCACTGGAAAGCTGCCTCTCCGTGAGTATGTGTCCTGACTTTAGGTACAGTCAGGAGGCCAGTACCGGAAGACCTCAGGGGCCGCGAGGGTTCATAAGGTAAAAGCAAATCTGAAAGATAAGAAGGCCCAAGACCATTAAGACATTTAAAAACCAATAAGAGAACCTTAAAATTGATCCTGAAACACACGGGGAGCCAATGCAGTGATTCTAAAACTGGTCAGTTACAAGTAACACAAAACCTATACATGATATAATTTTAACATAATATGTTGATATGTTCACATAATATGTAGTAATATATGGAGGCATGGAATGAATATAAAGCCGGGAAAGTGGACTATGAACCAATATCTTTACAGTGAGACTCTACTGTGAATAGTCACCACTGTGGAAATATGGTGATTTGTAGATCCACTCAGGTTTCACAGAAACATGATGTAAATTATTAAGTTACTTGTAAGTTGGACTATATATAACAAAACTCATAGCACTCTAAACATCTGCCACTTATTTCTGGCATGATTGCAACACATTAAAGAGCTTGGAATTTAATCCCAATAGCAAAACAGTGAACTTAAGAAGAGCACACAGGTCTGGCATTGTTCCATAAGGAAGAATCTGTATCGATTCAGTTTTTGGTCAAATCAAAGTGAAACTAATTTGATTGATTAAATAATGTTCAGGGTCTGTGATGAATACCAATAGAATAATCAATTTTCTTAACTGTTTTCTGTTAGCTGCAGTCTCTGCATGTAAAGTGGACATGACAGCAAATCAGTAAGTAGTATATTTATCCCTTTTCCTTCATCACCAACTGATTTGTAGTTGTTTCCTGTTGCAATTTGTTGCAGGAACTCATTATATGGAATTACTAATGCTACAGCTCTCTGCGGCTCTATTCACTCCACAAGTTATGAAAAAACACTGAAGTATATAAAAGAGGCTGATTATTGAAGAAGGCTGAAAAAAATGTCACTAAATCCACATTTTATTGTTGTTAAATCTGACTACAGAAATGACAACATTTTATTAACACTGACTGACTGTGACAGTTGCATCTGTATTGATTTATTCTCAGTTAATGTTGAAAGCTCAACTTCAGTGTCAGTCATAACAGGTGCGTTCACTTTGGTTGTCAGGCATCAGCAAAGACTAAATCATTTTAAGCAATGACATCTAAATTTTATATAAAACTGATTTTAATATCTGGGAATGTCTTTATAAAATGATTAGCTCAAGTTAAATGTGGTGTTTTATACAACCAATTTAAACAAAGAATAAGTTCCTGCAGAACAGGTACAATGTGACAAGGAAAGCAATTTTTAATCTATGACTCATCAGTTTCTTTTTGCAGTACATAAGCTTGTTGCCAGAATTTAACACACATATTTGGATCTCATGACTCCTAAATGTCTAGATAGCATCTCTTTGAACACATGAAACACTGCAGTGAACAACAAAATTCCAGTTACTGATATTTTCTTGTGCTTTGAAATCTTATACCTCAACTCTGCTGACAGCTCTGACCGCAAGCGTTATGCTTACGGTTTGTGAACACAATATCTGAGGGGGACTGAGATGCAGTTTCTGTGAATTTGACACGTGTTCGCTTGAATGTCAGGATAATCAAAGTTAAGGTCTGTTCCATTATTTGGAAACAAACCTGAAATTCAATCAGAAGTGAATTAATTATGGTACTGAAATGTCAAAAACACTGGTACCCACTAGCTGGTATCAAATGTACTACCATCCTGCATGAAAAGTGCTATATAAATAAAGTTTGATTGATTAACTGATTAATAAAAGCTGGGGAGAAAAGACAGAAAACAAATCAACATTGTCCCGTTATTTAACAGTTTACTGTTTTTCTATACTTTATTATGATACACACAAATCTAAACAGATAATCAATTTTAACTGTCCTCAAAATGAGGAAAAAGTTGCTGATATGTTGCTGCACCTCTGCAATCATACAGTATTATTACTTTATTACCACTGCAAAATTAAAGTTTTGAATTCATGTTTACAATGCAGGAATCAGCAGAATTTTCTATTTATAATAAAATTACAGTTCTCTCTTCTTTCTTCTGGTTCAGCTTAAACTTATTTTGTGGTCTATATTCTACTTTCAAAACTCCTTTGTAACACGAAGCGGGGGCAGAAAAATAACTGAACCAGTATTACATCAGCCTTTAAACTATGAAGTACCAAGTGAGGGGCTTTACTGTAGATGGAAATGAACCTCTTTACAAGTAATTTCTCTTGACTAATTTCCCCAAAGAGCTCAATAAAATATATATATATATATATATATATATATATATATTAAAAAAAGAAGATTAATAAGAGTAACAGCTGATAAAGGGATCCATGTATGAAGCTTCGCTCTAACAGTGTTATGGTTAGAGGCTGAAATGGTACCTCAGACGCTTTTTGATTTGCACTCATTTACTCAGCCATTTATTCCAAATCACAGCAATTATTATGAGCAGGAAGTAGTCTTGAGTGGGAGTTTTGTTCTAATACTCTGGCAGATATAAGTTGTTTAACTGACTAACAATGTGGGCTTAAGAGTCTATATGTCAAGCCTTAATTAGTATAGCACCGATGTGCAAAAAGCTTTGCGCTTGAATGAGAACATAGTTTTGTGAAACCTTGATGAAACTATGTGAAATCATTTTGCATGACTGAACTGAAACGGTCAGGAGTTTACAAGATCACACAGTTTAAAAAAATAAGATAAATATGTGCTGTTAGCACAATGTTTGGTTGTCAGTGAAGAAAATATGACATTGACAAAGTAAGAGTTACCCTCCGAGGACTCTTTAGCAACATTGCTTAAAAAAAAAAAAAAAAAGAAAGAAAAGCTCAGAGGACATTGCCTCTGACCTTCACAAGTAAAGGTTGTTTATGGGTTTCCGTCGACCACATGAGACGTCTTCAGCTGAAAAGCAAGCCTGCTATTGGCCACTAGAGATTCATAGCAGCATTATTGAGCACATGTACCAATTTCTCTGTCTGGCACCTACATATTGATGGTTACTGTATCAAAACAATGGCCTCCCTTTGAGAGTAATAATGCTGGATGGGTCTCTTATTTGTCTGGCAGCATTCTATTCCTGGAACATGGTGGTTTGATCAGGGTTATCATTTGTATGTCAAAGCAGCAGAAATTATTTTCAATAAATTTGAGGTTGCATAGCAACTCTTTACATTAGATAAAGTACAAATTTACAGGTACCAATTGGTGTGTGTGTATGTGTGTGTGACTGGGAGGGGAAGACCCACCAGATGGCCCACTTTTTGAGACATTTATTGTAGCATAAAACCTTGTGTAAACGTCATTTACACCAGTTATTAGGAAGGTGTGGTGGATAGCCAGGCTGCAGTTCAGCAGGGGTTCTGCCAAGCTAACAATTGATCATGGTAAGGTTAGAAGGCAGAGTGGATGGGTTGTCAGAATCCTGAAGATATTCAGGTTCTCATTACCTGGGGTCAAAGCATCGATGTCCTGCATGCTCAACCGTGTCTTATGAGAACAGCCAGGCTGCACTGTAAGCAGGACCCATTCTCTGTCCACTTTATGAAAACTCACCTGTAAATTCTCGAGTTCAGAGGATCTGTCCTTGATTAAGTGACATAAGGCATTTCTTAATATCTATATTGATATTATACCATGCACAGAATTTCTTGTCAAAAGCAGTTTGGTAACAAACTTGTGTGTCCTTGAATATTTGGGAATAATTCCTGCATCATCCTCCCATGACTTTCTTACCAAACAATATCAACACCTGGTGAAAAAGAAAAAAATATCTGAAAAATCAGGGACTTTTCATACACTTCTTAATTCTGACTGACACTCTTATCCAGAGCCATCAAAAGTTGAGCCGAAGATGTAGACAGAGCTACAGATGCATTTTATGTGCTGAAGAAAATAAAAGGGAAACAAGGATAATAGGACAGTATTTATAAATGTTTTATTTAAAGTGATGATACAGGACTTTACTAATTGAAAAATGCCAAAGAGTGAGATCTAGGGGCAAACTGTCAAAAAGGATCCTCAGGAAGAACAGGAGAAGCAGTTAATTCAACCGTTATCAGAAGTAAGTTCATTAAGAATTCTGTATCCACCCTCAGTTGCCTCTATTACCTAAAACCATGGGCAGATTAATGAGCGTGCTAGTAGGACACTCACAGATCAAGTGAGCCATGTCAAGCTTTGTGCCTCGGAATATTGGACTCAATAATGCCCAAACACGATTGGGAACAGGCTTTATTTATTTAAGTAAGTATATATATATATATATGTGTGTGTGTGTGTGTGTGTGTGTGTGTGTGAGTGTTAGCTAATTGTTTAAGCTATTTAAATTGGAACTTGTGTTTTTCTGCCATATATTTTTAAATATTTCGCTGTATTTTGACAAGCACTGGTGCTTATGTGACTGCCAGCCATAGGCCAGGTAGGAAAAAGTACAATAACAGACAGAAACATTAACATAAACATTAAAAAGTGCACTTGTTGGTGCCCAAAATTCGTATGATTTTTCAAATTCCTGGTTAAAAAAACTTCAACACATCGAACTGATGGAGATATTGCTACCTGATTTACCTTACCTTGACATTTACAGCTACTTAGGCAATTGACGCTTCATAGGGGAAGAATTAAAAGTATACGAGTCAGATTATAAATATTTCGTGGCAGGATGCTGTGGAAAGTGCCCCAAACCAAGTATTTCCTCTTCATGTCAAAAATGAGTAAGAAAAGTAAGAAAAGATAAAGATGGAGGTTGAATTTGTCAAACATCCAACCAGTTTCACCATGGTCTCATTTACATGGTGAGAAACTTGAGAATGTTTTGTTTGTTTGCTGCTTCAAGTAAAACATGACTTATGTATAACTCCTCCAGGTTACACATGAACAACATTTCTGTATTTCTTGTTGAATGAACAGGAATATCTGTTCAAGAATTAAACAAATTACAAGACCCTTTTTGAAAACTTCAATGTACACCACTATTCAAAAGTTTGGGCTCACTTTGCTATGACATCCATTAAACTCCAAGCGCTAACAGAGCTAACCCGGAGCTAATGGTAGCTAACCAGCTAATGGAGGTAGGCGGGCTAAATCTAAGGTGCACTGTTAGCCAGCTAAAAACCACGGTTGTGCTACACTCTCCCTTCTTGCCACGGATATTGGATACCTGTCAATCAAGATTAAATAACATCAAAATGGATGAGTTAGAAAAAAATGCACCCCCCTCACAGTTGCCATGAAGGTAAACTTGACCTATTAATCCTAAAATGTTTTTTGTATCAGGCTTTAAACATCTTTATTTCTGCTGTGAAGTTGGTGTTTTTCCACATGGGAGTATATAGGGATTGACTCTGTTTTGGAGCCAGCCCCTAGTGGATGAGGGGCCAACTACAGCTTTTTGCACTTCCGCATAGACTTTACATTTTAACAGCCGAGGTTGCTGCTTGGGCAGAACACATATTTTCATATACATTAAGTATTTCAGTTAAAGATACCTTATTGTGAATCTCTGTTTTGTGTAGGGCTATTTAATTTTGGTGGCACAAATGCAAATGACCAATGAAATACAAACCAGCCAGTGAGATACACGCCTCAGAGAGCCAAAGAAACTATCAAGACTAAATATTGGACAAGTAATACAAACATCAAAAACAGTTGTAAATTTATTTAAACAAAGACAAGTGATGCACAATCATTAAAAATATTGACTAATACACAACAACATAAAGTTTATTAGCATGGGTTAATGTTATTTAGTGGCTTTATTTGTCTGGGTGTTCAGGGGGATTAAAATGGGTGGGTGGGGGCGCCCACGTCTGTGCCCTGGCGTCCATTGTTTATTAATCAGTCCCTGTCCTAAACCATAATATACTCTCAAAATGCATGTCCCTGTTAAGCAGGTCCTTTGATTTGCACAGAGAAGCGGAAATAACTGGGTGACACTCGCGTTTGGCGCACGTTTTAAGACTCCGCAGGACTTGAGAGGCAGTAATGAATGGACACAGAGGCGAGTGCAGCCGAATGAATCCGAAAATCCTGCTGACCGACCTGTATGTGTTTTCACCACGGAGGCAGAAAGAAGCGTGACTGTGAGGGGAGAGACGTAACTCCCTGCCTTCTGTGGGGACTGTGGACCGACTTCTGTTCAAAAATTAACTTGCAAGAGGACTCATTTACTAGCAAGAGAAACACTGTATTTTTCTCTCGCCTTCTCGTGTGTTGGAAGCCACATTGAACACTTGAGCGGGGCTGACCTTAACCCGTTAGCAGCACGGGTGCTGCCACGAAAAGAGCCAGTTTCTACGACCCCGGTCGGCTGACCGGGATAGGATCTCGTGTTTTTCTGGAGGTGGACTCGTATCTTTCCTCCCCCCGCGTTCGTCTTATACTCTCCGGGCTGGTTGTAACTCCGCTGTTTTGTGGCTGTTAATTACATGAAGTGGATTGTTGTGCTTGCTTCCAGCTGAAGACGGGACTGTGGTTCAGGAAGAGAGAAATGCCAACGGCGGTGACAAAGAGGAGATTCAGTAAGTGCACCGTTATCTTTCTGAATGTCCCCCATTGAACTTGAGACGCAGCTTGTCGCGCTGCTGATAAGTTACCTAACTTGCAGGAATTTCTCTGACAGCATTCATAAATATGTTTGTTTAGCCTGTTTTGAATTCTTTGAAAAAGGCTTTTTAAATGTGTAACGTTCAGTTCCGTCTAAACAAGAAAAAAATCGGGCTTCGACTCACGTCAGGCAGCCACGCATGCAGTTTATTGTTGTTTTATTTATTTCCAACTCGCAATGTACAGCCAACAGCAACTTTTGTGTCATTTCAGACTTAAAGCTGATAATTATTTGTCTGCTGAAAAAAAGAAATGTTCTGCCATCTTTTTAAATTAGGGTAGACTACGTGCGGGAATTAACGTGAAGGACACGAAGCAGAATATTGAAGAAAAAAAAATCACTTAATTCACAAGTGATTTTTAATGCACGATTTTGCACTTCACAGTGAAACAGCCTGACGTTGCGGTGGTCTTTCTATGGATGAAATCTTTAATCATGCAGAAAAATCTGTCGAGAATCAATAATGAAAGAAGAGAGAAAAAAGAACACGAAGCAATGGTGATCTGTAGGGGTTCGAGCCTGTCGTCACCCTTGCAAAATTTATTGCAAGGCAATGATTTGCTCCCATTTTTTGACCCATCATATTATTAATGATTTGCCACAGGATTTCTGGCTCTCCCAAGACATGACATTTCCATGTCATGTGTGCGCGTGCACGAGTGCATCAGCGAGCGCGCCCCAACCCCTAAAATCTTTGCTGTCTCTTTATCATCTTCAGACACTGGTGTTAGGAGTTTTTTGGTGTGCCCATCAAGTGTATGTGTTTTTCAAATGATTAAAAAAAGTAATCACTATTACTGCAACAATTGCTGCAGTGGCAGGTTTGGTACCTTGAATATTTGCTCCCTGCATCTGTTGCAAAATATGAGCAAACATCCATTTTAGAATTGCATTTTAAATTTTATTTTGTGACATCATTTTTATCGTCTATAAGCAAAAGGCCTATTCAGGTCTGGAGTGGACTTAATCATGGGGAGGGAGGGGGTTTTATTAGGTGGATTATCCACCCCCCTTTTTTCTTTTTTTTTTATTTATATTTTTCAAAGAAAGGATCGGAAGCAATTTTGGAAAGTGAGTGGCATACTGAAATAGCCTCATTGCCATCCTTTATCAATGCATGAATCCGGTTAAAGCTGTCACAGACACAATGAAGAGACCAAAGCATAAGCCAAAGTGTAACAGGATGATACAGAGTGGGTTAGTTTCTTGGAATTGCATCAGAGGCTCTCTGCAACAGAACCCAAGGCCTTAATGCATGTTTGGGTTTTTAACCTTCAGCTCCTGCCAAGTGGGGAAAAAAAAAGAGACAGTAACAAGCTGTATGTTAATTCTGGATTTGGGATAATTTTATATTAAGTTCCAAATAAGTTGGCGTCTACACATTGTCAGCATTTTTTATGGTATTTTGGTAAGATAATGTAGTATACTTTGATTAATGGAGTCTGTCTGTAAATAGTTTAATCAAGCAGGTTTCTGCCTGGTACTGTTTGGCTCTACAATTCAGACTGACATTTTGTTATCTTATTTAATGATAAATTATCATTTGAATTATGTGATGACAGGCTTAGTACTGTAGGTACCATGCTGCCGAAACATTAAGGTTTTCTTCCATCATGTTGAATAGATAAAGCTTGCAGGAAAGCTGCAAGCTTTCATCACTCTGTCTACTCTTGCTATTTTTCCTGCTTATTCTGTTCATCTGTGGGTTGTATAAGCTATTGCACAATGAAATTATAACTTTTTTTCCTTGCTGTAAGGTTAGCTATTATTTTATATCACCGAGTGTATTTGCTGAATTGTAACAAATTACACAAGATATCAGACTAACTTTACTCTCAAACCAAATTGAAGGCAAAAGACATGTGACTTACATGACCATGACTCCTGAAGGATTATAGAGTGGATAGCAAATCCTTGCTAGGATGATTTTTTTTGTGTGTGTGTTTCTTTCAAGAATGGTGTTTCTGTTGGGATTTTTGGTGCCAGAAAAAAGCAGAGGCCTCTAGCTGATGATGTCACCTGCCAGGCTGTACAGTTCATACTGGCAAATGCTGGATGAGAGAGAGGCAAATGAGGAAAAGGTGACTGTGTAGCCACCTTAGCTGTAATGCTTTTAACGAGTGGTTTGACTTAATGCTGAATAAAATATATCAAAGTACACTGAATGACAGTCTTTTTTTATTTATGTTTCTACCATTTATTAGGTGTCTGCAGAGAAGAATTAACATTTTGGTTATTTCTCAACATCTTAAAATTGAAAGCATGTACTCATTTCCATATTTGGAGACTGAAATACTAAATAAATGTTGTTAATAGCTTAGAGTCCATGAAAATGGGGCCATTTAGTAGGTATATTAGATTTGCCCACATTAACTAAATTTAGTTCTAAAGAATGATGTCCAGTTTCTCATGAAGATAACAACGTTACATGAAAATTGGTTTAGAATTAAGCAAGTTGCAGTTGATTTTGAAGGCCAGATGCATGGTGGTAATGTACATCGGTGACCAAACTTTATATATATATATATAGATATATCTATATATATATATATATATATATATATATATATATATATATATATATATATATATATATATATATATATATATATATATCTACCTACCTACCTACGGTAGTGGACAATCACTTTGTTTGACAGCTGGTTTTTATCCCAATAAAGTGTTGAAAAAATATCTTCTGTATTTTCAGTAAGGAAGGAATTGTATGGGTGGTGTGCGATCTGACCAACACATCAGATGATAGTCTTTTGATAGAATCACTATCCTTGATTCAAATTATTACTCTCCCTAAAGACTAAAGTAGGATTCATGCAATCACATGAACAGAAGTGGTAATTTGTATTTCTGCCGCTGCTTTTTGCATCTTTTTGGAAGCTGAGCTTCTTGCAGATGTTTTTTTTTTTTTTTTTGCTGATGTTTTGCAGATGTTTTTTGCTGATTGAGCTGTTTTCTGTCTACAGAGCTGTCAGATTGTTTTTATGGCAGGCTTTGATGACTTCTTTTAGACCAAAGTGGTTCCATTGCTGGTGCTAAAACCCCTTGGTATTAACATCAGCTTTTAAGAACTTGGTTGGTTCTGTTATTAATAGTACTTTTGACAGTATTCTCAAATTTTATGCAAAAAGAGTCCAAGGACACAGTTTATTCTCATAGATCAGAGGGTTTTTGTGTTTTCTCTGATGTCTTAATATCACCAGTGCAGTCATTAGAAACAACAGACAAATCTTGCACATGTTCTTTGCAATGCTGACTTTTGTGTCTTAACACAGACATATATGAACAGTGCTGCAGACATGGTTTATATACGCGGTTTCAAGGGTGATCTATAAAAGCCAGTGGGTGTTAGGAAAATACAATATCTGTAAACGTAGAAGTGGACATGGTTTATAAATACAGCTGAAAACAGTGACTGAATGCTGTCCAATGTGGTGCATTAGGTAGATATGAATACAAGTTGGACTTTTAAAAGTGGTGGTCACAACATTTTACTTAATCTATTTTCTGTTAGCCCATCCTGAAACAAGCTGTTTATCTCTATGGCCCAACAAAGACTTGGTGTTAGTGTAAGACCAATTCTTCTCGCAAAACAGAAAGAATTCGTCCTAAGTTAGGCTCTGGCTCCAAACCCGCAGTAGAACCACTTTGGTGGAAAAACCCTAAATATCATTTAGCCTCTCCAGTGGTTGTCTTGTTCCACAAGTGGTCTTAGGCTCCACTGCAGCTAGCGATGGTAGTCAGCAGCAATCTCACCGCTGGCAGGTTCTATGGCATTCTTGTCCATGGAAGTTTGGCATAGCAGCATATGAATGAGTTTTATACCTGCTATTGGATCTGGTTGGAGTGGGCTTTCAGCTTCCTACAGGCCTCGCAAAGAGCAGAACAAGGAGCACTGTCTTCAACTACAGTCCATAGTGGTGGATGTAAAGTTTGCCTTGATGACAAGAGACTCTGAAGAAATAACATCCAGAACTGCCACAGAAACACAGTCAGACTCAAGATGGCTTTAATCGATTGGCAGAGACTGACTTTTCAAATGTAACATATAAAAGGCAAGAAATGACATAATCAGAAAAGTAAATTAAATATCAATTAAAAGTGAAATTTACCACACTGCAAGATATTTAACCCACAATTACAAATTCCGTTACTGTAAGCAAACCATATTGAACAATAACTGCTGTTTGCAGTGTTTGTTGAGCCTGGTTACATCCTGGCTTGTATGAACACTTATATGGTCTTGTGTTTGGTATTTCCTTTGCAGGCCTGGTCTGAGGCTAGAAGCCAGAGCATCTGTGTCAGCTTCCTCATATGCCGGTAGTCCCTGGCAGGGTCCGTGTTGATTGGCACTGTTAAAGAACTCCAGCTCGTCTGTGGCCACACGCTGAAAAACCACTCGGCGCAAACCTCTCCCAGCTGACGTTTCGCATGCTTTCCATATGGGTAAAATCTTTTAAAATATCAGGGCTTTGGAGTTTTAATGAGAGGTTTTACCCATAGTGTGTTGGTCTGTGGTGGGTGGGTTCAGCGTTTGTCGTGTTTATAGGAGTTTATAACTGCCCCGAGATGCCTCACTGGACTGCTGGGAGGGCGTTGGTACAGAGAAACCAAATCTCCTTTTTAACCAAGAAAACTGGTTCAAACTGGTTGTGATGGCTCTCCTAGAATGGGTGTGGTAGATTAAGTCTATTTACTTAAGTTAACATTCAGAGCTGCTCTTGGTATCAAGGTTCAGACTCTAATACAAATGGAAGGTGCAGATTTGTTTTGCTCGTAGGATCAGGATGTTTTGCTTTTGCATCTGTAGGGATGCTGCAAGCAGCTGCTATTGTCCTGTTTTGCATCCCATCCTCTCATACAGCCAGGGTGCTCTTAGCAGCATGCATGGTGGATTTTTAACAATGCCTGTTCTTTAACGTCAGCAGCGTAGAGGCAAAGAGTGATTTACTACTCTGTCTGCAAGGGTAATGTAGGAGCAATTTGACTGCTGATTGAAACCAGGTCTCCCATTTCAGAGTCCACTGGTGACATTATAAACCATTTACACCAATGTTTTACAGGGCACCGCTGCATTTGGCAAAGTGAAAACAGACACATGGGCTAAAAATGGCCTGAGCTACCACTATAGCCCTATTTTTACCCATTTCTTGTGTGATTCTCTTTTTTTTTCCTAACTTCAAAGTGCATGAGTGCTGCTGACTGAAGTAGTGAATATGGATGACATTGAAAGGCCAAATGTTAGGTTAATCAGTTCTGTCTGTTTTTCATTTAGACAGAAGGACCTCCTAGATATAGAGGGTGTGTCTGGTTTTGATTATGCAGCCTTTTCTTCAAGTGGTAGCACACTTTTTTCCTGAAGCCATTTAATATATATCAGAACTGTATTCCGAGTTGTCCGTCCAGACCTTGAACCACTGATGCACTTGCTCTGTATCAGCATGTTACACAACAGCTAATGATTAAATGAATCAAGCAGCCTTAATTTAGCTTTTCACCTTCTAAAACATGACTCATTAAAAGTGCTCCTGGAGATCAAAAGGAAGCCATTTCTCTTAGAAATAAGTGCAAAGATTAACAAGTCAAGGATATTGGAGTTTGAAGGTTAAATGTTTAGGATTTCATTGTTCTCTGAATTTCTGTGTTAATGGCTAAAACTCAACAACAGGTGCAGCTGGCTCACTGATGGCGGCTTTAATGTGAGGAAACTACAGGATGTGTTGAGATGAGGTTGTTTTGTATTAAAAAAATAATTACTCAGATTTCAAAAGACTTTTCAATCTGAATAAGAAAAAAAATGTTTCTGTACTGCAACACATACGGTAAAGATGACGGGATCACTCTAGCTGGTATTATGGCTGGATGTTTATTTCATATTACCCAAGTTGAATAAAATTTCTGATGCAAATTTCAAAATTTAAAGATAAAGGTTGTGAGATTTCAAGTCTTTAGCTTATTACTTGCCAGTAGACTGAAAATATCTCTCTTTTTGGTGTCGAGATATTTTCTGATGTGAGAAATTGAACTTGCAGACAACTGTGGGAAATCTTACAATGCGCACTGAGCTGCCAATTGGTATGCACAACAAAGTTTACAGTGAAATGTAGAAACTGTTGCTATTCATCTGCCGTCCCTGTGATCTCAGTTGGTCCCAGATGGCGTTCCATTTTCACCACACAGCCCATCTAATTAAAACCTGTAACCACCAAACACATAAAAGTGGATTGTAATTGTTATAGAATTTATCTTTGTTTCCCACATCAGGGCACCTACATCAGTGTCTGCTGTTTGCTTTTCCCAAATTGATATTATTCTTATAGCATTACTGTAGGGAGTTACAGAGGCTTCAACATCAAAATATCAATAATGGTGTGTAAATATATGTTCAGTATTAAACAGGATTGCTAGTCCTAACTTTTGAAATCATGTATGTTTTTATCCAAACATGGTAATAACAGGTTTGATTGAAGTTGATGATGTAGGTACTGACTCTTGATAGCTCTACTGGTTGTGTGGGAAACAATTTTTCCATGAAGTGAATACAGCAGCTGTAGTACTTTCCACTTGGAAACTTTTGCTGTTTAACTGAAATAATCTGAGAGCTAATTAACTGAAAGTTTGATAACTAAAACATAACATCAATAAGAAGAAAAATCTGCTTCCATCTTTTTTATATTAAAATAATTGCATATTACATTTGGAGACCTTTTTTTCTTTTTTCTAAAGCAACTTATTGGGGAACACATGTGACTCAGCCATGTAAAGTCCGGGATCAAACCCACTACCAACTGGCTAGTGGACAACCTCTTTTATCAGCAGAGCCAAAGCTGCCCAAAACAACCCATTCGGACAACAAAAAAACAACATAAAAGCAATTTCCAGACACGATTTTGAGCATGTTTGTTGCTCACATGCTGGCAATATTAGTAAATTGTTGTGGCCCACAAGTTATATGAAAAGATTAATGAATGAAACTGATGGCGTGTGTGTAAACTGATGATATCATTTATTCTTGGGGTGCAATGTAACATCTCTTGCTGCATTTGTGTGTGATTGGTTGGATCCATGTAATGAATCGAACAATTGACCATGCAATTTTCTTGGTATCTGTGAAATAATGCTGCAATATGATTTTCAATCTTAGTTTGTGTCTCCTGGTTTGCCACCATACATACAGAGCTGCCTTTTTGTGTCATTTTCTGACAAAAAACATTTGAAATTGGACAGAGCTCCATTATTTTATATTGTGCTCTCAAATATCATATTTTTTTACACTGTTATAAAGTTGGATGTCACAGTAAATTGATAATGGAAGCATAAGAGTTCATTTTCAGTTGTTATTTTTGCAGAGATGAAAACATATGACATCATGATGCTGCTGTAATGCATCAAATCCACTTGTGCATTTCATTATTTATCAAGGGTCCAAGTAGCTTCATGTTCTCTACTGTTGTAGCTTGAGCATTATTATATCTTTTGTTTGAGATGCTAGTATAAATTTTGTGGATGCCTGGTCTACATTATGGCCCTGCAGACATGTTATCACATCTTGCGTGTTGGTAAATGTTCCAGCAGGTTGACAGAAACATGCAACATAGGTTTTAGCCTTCAGTGCCTCGGCTGTTCATCTGCCCAGTCAGCAGAAGTGCACAGATGACGCACTCTTTCATTTTTGACATACGCTGGATGGGGACAAATAGAGCTACGGTTCACCGGCTGGTGTCATTCGTTTCACCTGTCATTGTCTTCCTATTCTTTTCACGTTCTTATCTAATTAGAGCGCGCACAGATCCACATACCCACACAAACACACAGGTCGGTAGCCAAATTGATGCAGGACATAACATGAAGGTCAAACAGTCTGCCGTCTTATCTGGCTGGATAAAATGTCACATACATAGATTAAACATCGACTGCAGTTAACACTGAGTCATTTCGTCACCCCGAGCATGGGCTGGATTTTCAGTTTTCATAAATAGGAGTTTATATTAGCCTCACACGGTAATACTGTCCTGAGAAGACAGAAAAAAGTCTTTCTAAACTGTTTACAATGAACATGCTTTGACACAGTTGCACGAGTGTTGATTGGAAACATTTGGCAGGCATAATGCAATTTTCTGTTGATGTTAAGAATCATGAATTTGCAGGTTTAGCCTTGCATGCTTATTTTTTGCTGAGAGGCGGACAGCACACTGTAGCTTTTCGCTGTGTGTTTTCTCTAAAAGCTCCTTTGCTCAAGGGAGTTTCTGCCTCAGCCATTACTACTTTGAGTGAGAATACAGTTACACAAGCACACACAGATTTTATGTGCATTTCCAAGGTGCAAAAATCATGCTGACTGTTTTGGAAATCAAGCATCATGACATTTTGTCAGGACACTCACCAAGCAGTCTTTTTCTCCCCATATGGAAGTGGAAGAAATAGTTATTGACAATTGAATATATATGTTAAGATTTTTAATAAGCACGTGGCATTTGTTTTAAGATATATATTTTATGCATGCAAAAACAAAAAACTCAGTAAATCACCATATATTGATTGTGGCCCTTATTGCCACTTGCTGGTGGGACTAAAGCACAGCATTACATGGCAGAAAAGTGCATGCCCTGCACTCCGTCTGCCCCGCTGATATGGCAGATGGATGGGATTTTAGGGAGTGAGGGCGGAGCTCTTTGGCAGTGAGGGACAGAGATGACAGCTCTTCATCTGTAGAGGGCTAGCGAAGGCCTCGGCTCTGAGCACCTACTGTGTCCACTTGACAGAGCCTTGATGCCATCAGAGACCATTAGCGATGACAGCATGTCACTGTGTCACATGGAAGCTAATCGTGAAGCAGTGGATACATAAGAGCAGTAAATAAAGATGGCAGACTTGGAGAAAAACAAAAGTACTTTCCTTAATTCCAGGCCAAAAATCTTTCTGTCTTGTCTAAATCATTATTTACATTCAAGCCTCATCTGCTATATTTCAGTAGCTTCAATTAAAGACACGTCACATAAATGTTAAAACAGTGAAAACAATGATCTAGGTAAGAGAAGAAAAATGCAATTAAGTGCAAATGATTTGCTGTCAAATCCTGCCATGACTTTTGGCCTTTGCTTGCAGCATAGTGTCTAGAAAGCCTCCACAGCCAGTGTTGTGACACAAGTGAAGACAAGTGACTCTAATAAAACCATGTAATGCAATAATTCAGTGACTGAGTTACTGACTGAGCAAAGCTTTAAAAAGACTGCTCTCACAGCTAAGCTTTAATTGCACAAAAACTTTAAATACTAAAATGTGAGCCTACTTACTGTAAATAATTTAACCCCCGGGGCTCCAGCTTGTGCCCCTGATATGCTAAAATGTGTGAAGAAAATTTTGTATGGTCAGACCATAAAGATCGGCAATATACGTTTTCTGGGGTGTGTGTAATTATACCAGTAATGGAGATGTAACGTGTGACATCTAAGATAGAAAAAGATGCTTGCAAACTAATAATTCTATTTGGATTCTATTTAAGGAAAATAACACAATGACAGTTAAATAGTGTGTCCAGGGATGCATTTGGCAAGAGATTAGCTTGCTAATGTTCCAGTCATCATTACAAGTAATTGGGAATTTAGGCCAATAATATTTGTGGTGGATAAACATGAACCTTTTTTAGATTCTTTAAATAATCGCTTGCTATACAAATCCACCCTCTCTGGTAATATTAGAATTTAACACCTTCTATTTAAGTGGTGGAAATTGCCAACAGATAAAACTGCAATGCATAGTTTTGCTTCCCTTTCACTGCAATGAAGTCACAGAAAATGTGGAGGCATCAGGGCTTGTGAGCTGGCTTTTAATGTAATGTCTTTGGACTGACCAACATGATAAGTTGCTTCCTGTGCCCTGTTTATATATATAAATATGGGCTATGATCATATAAATGACCCAGTAGGTAGTTGCACATTACAAACATTAATCAGACTCACATTAAGTACATTTCAAGGTTACACGCTGCAGCGCAAGGATGAAATCATGTCAAATTTCCTAACTCTAGTGAGAAAGTAATAGAATAACACAGCATGAGGCTACAGAATAGCTTAGGTGGTGAAGGGAGGGGAACTCATTTCAGTCTGCCTGTATAAATGGTATTTATTGTATATTTAATGTCTCATGACATGGGATAAGAGGCTGTTTTCCATTTCAGCAAGGTCTAAAGGTTATTTTCTACAGCAGCACATTCAATCTATTTAGTTGTTTTTATAGTTCGATAGAATTTCACTAAAAGCAGACATTTATACATTGCAATGTCATACAAAGTGTATATGACATCACACAATACACAGACATAAATATAAAACACACATTAAAATAAATTAGCCATAATAGGACAGAGAATCCTTAGGGATGAAATCGGCTCATTGATGACTCAGAGATGCTAGGAGGGAGAGACAAACAGCTTAGAAAAATCCTCTGGAGAAATTTATGCATAAATCCTGCCATGCCAAAATAAGTAAATAAATAAATGGCTGTCCTGGACACCAGAAAGTCACCGATTTGGTCTTTTCTTTCATTGAGGTACTGATGTGTCTAATATTTAACAGGTCTATATCTATCTCTCTCTCTGTGTGTGTGTGTGTGTGTGTGTGTGTGTGTGTGTGTGTGTGTGTGTGTGCGCGCGCTCTTCTTCTCTTAAAGGCTTCTTCTCACTGTCATAGAAAAAGGATAAAGTCAGAGCCAGTCAACAGCAGAGAAAGAATGAGCATTTCCCTCTGATGGGCTCTACTCAGGAGATTCTTCTAGACTTCTGTGTCTTTTTTTAAAACTGCAAGCCACAGGCTACTGTCCGAGAACAACATGACGTAGCATCTAAGGAAACAAAAACTAGCTGATGATAAAACAGATAAACATGCCAAATTTAGATGGAGATGTATTGATAATTGTTTCGTTAAGGAAAATGCCCCACTGCAGTATATTGTCACCTGAGAATCAAAGCTAGCATCAGACCACCATTACATTCATTTATATCCAAAGTGACTTAGAATGGTTCGGCAGTAGCATTAAGGGTCTTGCCTAAGGACCCAACCCAAATATTCATACCCTGGGGGAATCGAACTCTGGTCTTCTGCATGGGAGACATATGCTCTGCCAACTGAACTACCCAACCACCAGAGGCAACTGAAAACAAAAAGTTCAAAATATATAATGTTTAACTTCAATGCCATGCACTACAACTGCTGCATATAATGGGGCAAAACATTGTCTTTGTTGTTGATCCATCAGTATTCAGAATAAACTGTTAAAAAAATAAAACATTGTAAAGAAACAGGGCTTGTTATAACAGTCATCTGACCAACAAAATGCCCCTTGTATCTGCAGCATGTCAGCATCAGGCAAACAAAAGTGGAGCACTATGAAGCTAAAGAGGTTTATACAGTTCATCCCTGTTGATATTGCCAAAGATGAGAGGCTTTTAAAGCAGGTTCATTGTAAACTCAACCAATAGCAATTACATATACCTGCACCTTAATTCCAGCTTACAATCAGTTACATTATCTACCACTGAATATGGTGAGATAAAATGGTGATCATTAAATATTAAGTGTGTTATATGTGTTGACATGTAACAATATGAATTTAGAATTTCTACTCTTGGTGGTTCAAAATGGCACAAAGACAATGATGAGCACCCACTGGGCTTTTGGTGATAGATTAATAAAGATGCTTATTTCCATCTAATTCAGCACTGGTACAAACATAGATAAATATATCACATTGCATTAATGCATTTCTTCCTTTAAACCTGATTTTGAGGTAAAATTGACTTGTGATTCCTTATATGTAATTTCGATAACCATTGCAACTATTGAAGTTGAATTTATGACTTTCTCCCTAATTAATTTTTATTGAGACCAACTTTTGCTACAAAAGTTTCATTTTTAGTCTGGCAATTTGGTTAAAGTGAACATGGTCGGCATGTTCATGACATGAATAATTTATCCAGTCATAATGGCCACCATGTACATATATTATTATTATATGCAGTACACAAAATATTGTGCAGGTAAAATAGAGCACCAAATTGCAGTGACTCAATCAACCAGCAGGAGCTCATGGCAGCCAGCGCTGTAATGAGGAATGAGGAAGGTAGTTTATTAAATGAAGTCCTGACATTAGTTTGCCTGTCTCCAGTTTGCTCAAAAATATACCGACAGCCCAACTGTGCTTGTGTAAGTGACTTGGTTTAAATTAGTAAACTGATCATGCCATCTTTCCTGGTGTGGGAGAGAAGTGTGTCCCATTAGTGGTAGTCAAACTTATTTTGCCAGCCATGAAGTGTGCAAGCTCAGGTTGCAGGTTGACTGAAAGATGTGTTGACAGGGAGGAGTGCTCAGATAAAAGCTAAGCTAACCCAGATTCGACCTAAGAAAAAGAGGGAGCAGATGCGTCATCACCTTCCCCATCTAGCTAAATGCATGCTCTGTTTACCTACCTCGCCATCTATTAGTGCTGTTAACCCACTAAATCCCATAATGCATGCACGAGGTGAGGGGGAGGAAATCTGATTTCCGCTTGGGTGATTGATTGCTTGGAGCAGTGAGACACCACAAAGTTCTTATATTGTACACAAAACAGACATGCAATTTTTATATTATGACAAAAAGATGAAGACATATCTCTGTCCCAAGAGGACAGAGATATGTCTATGTATGGTCAGCTATTTTGATCTTCCACATTTATATTCCGTCACTGAGATGACTACCAACACCCAGGGGATGACCTCTCAAAATATCTCGACAAGATTCGGTGGCACTAACACACAAATGTAAACCATTTACATGTTTCATTTAGCAAGCTGAGGCTGAGTCCTTTCTTACCTACATGATTGATACCTATCCTTTGGATCTGTGGGTATATTCTTCTCCTCTCAGAGACTAGCAGTAGTTATTGTAAAGGTTGCACTGTCACCGCCATCCCTTGTTATTGTCTGCTTTGAGTCATTATGTTTCTTAACTTGATTTTTGTATCTTTCGGCCATAGTTCAAATATTTTTCTCCACCGCCATCCTTTGTTTTTGCCTACCAGGGAGAGTCAAGAGGACCCTATGGACACAGCACGGTGAGATCCATGCTGCAGCTCCTCTAAAAGGGCAATGATTCATGAGGCTAGCTCTCCTGTCCCTGGGGCTGGGAGGAATAGCTGGCATTATCTTCTGCAAATGGGTCTGAAAATGCTCTTGGCCAGGTTGACCAGGCCTGATTTATAGCTCAAGATGCACTGAATAGTTAGGCTCTCTTTTCGAGCATATAGGTATGAGACCCCAACAACACAGCGTGCCTGAACATGCACACAAACTCACAAGCATCCACCCGACATCACTGTTTGTAGTCTGCAGTTGTGCAGTTTATGTTCACTCTGCCTGTGTAGTTAGCAGAGAAAAGGAAGGAAAAGTAAATGTATGACACCAACATTGTAGAGTAGAAGAAGTAGCCTTAGTTCTTAATATGTCAGCAGAAAGATAAGCAGTTTTTCACCTTTTATCTTTCTTTGTCTAGGCTTAAATATAGATATGAACCTTATCCTTGCCTTGAATAGGGACCACTGTCAAAGAAATAGAAATGGCTTCCCAGAAATGGTTCCTTTTAATCTGAAATTGTGAAGAAAAGAAAGCACTCTCTGTAGTCTCTGTAAACAAGTGTAAAATAATGTGGCTAAATTCTCACGGACTTTTCAGTCTTAAAAGCCTGCTGATTGCCTTAGCGTGTTTTCCACACTAATGAGCTTTATATCCATGCATTGACTCCCAGCAGCTTAGACTTTCTCTCAGCCAGGTAATATTGGCCACGTTAGTTGAGATAATTAATTGACAGAGTAAACAAAATATTTGGAAAAAGCTGGATCTTTTCAAATAGCACAGATTAATTTAAAGCCTACAATTGTCACAAAGCAATTAATGAGGCGAACACTGTCCCTGAGCCTTTCAGAGGGACTAAGCATTTTCTAGTTCTTTTTAAGTTAAGCAAACTCCAGTTAGATTCACACACACTGGTCCTTCTGCATTATACAAAGATGACTTTATCCTTGGCATGAGTTTTATTAAGTCAACAAAGGTTACACATGAACAGAGGCATTGTAAGCGATAGTTATGACGGCAACAGCGTTATGTTTTCACATCAAGCAAGTTCTTTCCTGCGACTGTTTTGCCTTTCTCATCGGAATTATTGTGCCTGATAAAACAAGTGGAAAAGAAAGTCAAATCGCAAACGAGGGCTGCACAAACTGGATTTGACTTACTTTGTGAAGCGTCTAAAATGCAACCTGACAGAGAATGTTATAGCAAACATCACCTGCTTCCAGTGTTGGAGTCCTCCCTATTAAAGAATTCCTACTTCTATCTAACCATTGTTATGTAAGATCTACATGAAGACAGTGGGGCGCACATGTCTAGTCTCTGTGGAGCTTCTGAAACTCTGCAGAGGATCAGCAGCAGTTACTTTGGGTTCTAATGAGTGACATTTAATGACTGTATGTTTTAAAGGTCTCCACATGACGTCTGTCCAAGCTGTCATCCATCTTTTAAACCTCCTGCTCTCCTTTCCTCACATCAGAATACTGCTTTTTCCAAGCTGGTTGTTAATGTTTCTAAATGGTGTACTTACAAGTGGATTATTTAAAAGGCCCTGTGTCAGACAGATCCTTATCTGGCAGCTTGACTCGGACTCACTCAGCTTCCTGTCCCTGCATGTTGATTAGCTTTTTTTCTTCTCTTTCTTTACTTTGCTGTGCAGTGTTCTGCACTAACTCACCTCATGTGATTTGGATCTAGTTGGAAAATGAGGGAATAGTTTTTCCTTTTTTTTTTTTTTTTTTTTTTTAATTAAATGGATACACACAGCAAAGAGTAGCTGTATTGATAGAAAATATGGTAAGCTTCACAATGCTGTTGCAGTTTGAGGGGTCCTTAATCCTGGCTGTTGGACATACAGACCGTTATTTAGGGCTTATAATGCAGCCTGAAGTTAAAAGGCAAATCTCAATCAATGGCCTCCAAGTAGCAAAATAATTTCTGTTTTGTGATGTTAATATTAAATTTTCTGGCTGACTTTTTTTCCTTTTCAGTCAGGCAAGATTGTTGACCGCTTTTTGTCCTTTTGCTGCTCTTACCATTGATTGGAAAAACAATGTTTACAACTTCACCTTTGAGTGTGGCCCACTGGAGTTAAGGCAGGGTGCATTTATTCATCGATATGTGGTCATCACAATTTACCTAAAACATTATGTAACTCAAGTATCAACCCCTTTGCTACATTTAGTCTTTTTTAAAAAGTACATTTCATTGGCCAAAGTAGATTCATAATGGTATTTTCATTGCTCTTTATCTATAAAACACTTTATAGACTAAGGAAAGAGCCGAGAGTTGTCCAGCCACTCAAAGCCTACCTGTATGAGATGGGATTTGAAGTAAAAAGCAGTACACCCACAGAGTGTTTGACCCAGAGATAATGAAGAAAACTCTTTTAAGTTTTTGTTCCTTTCTTTTTAGAGACTGAGAAAAGACCATCCATCTTTGATTTAATGAAGCCTATTGCAATTTCGTCAGCTTTTGCAGCTCATTTCTTGCAATCTGGTCGTGTCTTTTGACATTGTTTAGTGGCTGGTATGACACTATGCAAACTATCCTCTGTTCTACGCTATTAACGCTGATAAGAAATTAGGCTCAGGCAAGTGTTCTTATTTTCTTATTGCATGTCCTATCTGTGCTTTTATACCTGTACAATGCTGAGGTACTTTGATCTGTTTTGAAAGTAATGTTCAGGCATACTTTATCTGCCAAGGAACCACAACTAAATAAACAGATATCAAAGAAAAGTCCAGGTTTCAGGGAAATAAACAAAACGATTTTACCTAAAATTTAATTGGAGCTCTAATTGATTCCCTCCGAGGCATCCTACGCTGTTTGATCTGATAGACTTGAAAATATGGTTTGAAATTAAATAATCACACTCAAAGTTAGTTGGTGGTTGTCATAAGTTGGGACTCACACATTCAGACTTGTAGCAGAACAACTAACCTTAACCCAATACCCTGAACCCTGACCCAGTACCTAAAACAAAACTGAATCATTGTCATGGAGAATATTGAAATATTTCTTGATAAGTCAGCAAAAAAAAGGCCTCGTGTGGGTTTGGAAGGTTTGATGGGGGATTATATAAGGCTGTGCTTGACTTTGAACCTTTTATTTTGATCTTTAGACTCCTTTGATGTTGAATTGAATCCATTGTATCATATTAAATCACATGCAGCTCGTACAGTTCACAGAGGAATTAAAGTGGCTGTAACCTAACTTGAGAAGAGCATTGGAAATATCTTTGACAACTGGATAAATATTAAAAATAGTAATGCTGTCTTTACCTTTTAATTTGGATGGCTTCATTTATTAAAGATAAAACTTTAATGGAACTTTTCATTCTTGTTTTGTTATTTAAAGTAAAGCGTAACTATCGTTGTTTTGTGTTTGGACACCTTTCTTGATAACTAGCATACAGGAAATGTTTAACAGCAAAGAATAACAAAGCATTTTCTCCCACAAAACAATGACTGTATGAACCACTGACTGACACTCATCACCAGACACTGTAACTGCAGACTTCCTGGCTGTTTTCATTGTTCTTTGGGGAATATGAGCAATGTTACACTTGAAAACAATAGCATATTATTGATTGGCAGAGGGCAGGAGTGTAAGGAAAGGCAGACAACAACACTGGATGGTTTGTGCTGATATCAATTCAATAAAAACAGATGTGTTGGCTCTTTGTTTGAGCAGCTTTGGATCAGGTGATACAGCATGCTATCTGCTAGAAAATGGCATTGGGATTGGGTTTCAGGGGTCTTGCAGCACCTGACACAAAACTGGTGTGAGCAAGTGGTGAAAATCTGCAGGTCCTGGGTTCAGTACATAGGCAGATGGTCTCCCATTTTGACATGTTGATTAAATGTAAGTGGGTGAGAAAAAAAATCCAAGGAACTATTGTGTTAATAGTAATAGGGTGAGGAGTAAGCAGTGGGAACAGGTTCAATCTGGACTCTGCTATCCAATCTTGGTTGTTGGGTTAAGTTATGCTAAAAATCATTGATGATAAGCCCAGATGCTGGCTCAGGACAATCATCTGAACAAGCAACATAAGGTTAAGACGCTTGTATCTGTCCACAAGTGACTAAATTACCCAAAGAAAATTTAAGTCATAAATCTCAGAGGTTGTTGGCACAGAAAGTTTCCATACATTGAAGTTAAATGTATTACAGTAGCCAATATTTCCAAAACCCCAATCTGGGGTCCTCCAAAATGCCAACGAGCAGAGGATGATTTATAAGATAAGCAAAAATAATTTGTGGTTGTCTGCATATTCATTGCTGACTTGTCCCATTATTCAAAGGCTCATTTACATTTTAAGCAGCATATCATGGTCAAGGACTGTGTGTACTTCCTCCTGCAAACCTCTGGAGCATTGCAATGAGTTTATCTTTGAGGGAAGAGATGTGCCTATTGATTAGAAACAGCTTGACCTGTGTTGGTAGCAGATGAGCTGTCCCTCAGTTCTCAATCTGCAAAGAATCATGCCATTGATTGACCTTGATCAAGCTAAATTAGAAGAACAAAACTGCTAACATTAATTTTGTAATCATTCCTTAATATGCATCCCTATCTTAATTGGGTTTGTCAGATCAATGGGTTTATTTTTACTGCAGAGCTCTAAGAAAAGGCAAGCCTTTCAACTTCTTGCTTTGCTAATTATCTCCCTCCCTTGGGCTTTCATCTGCAGGAATTTCCATCACAGATGTGTGTAAGTGCAAGTAAATGTTTGTCAATAATATTCCAGTCCACCTCAGCAGATAAATATACAAGATGTCTTTATTTGGATGTGTGACAACCTAAATATCAGCAGCAATTTTGGCTGCAATGATTTGTGATATATTTTAATTATTAGCTTTTAGGATTAGATACCATCATATGCCAGTCAAAAACAAGTGCCAAGGTTTAATCTGTACTGACTTTTTGAGTTACACAATGTTAGAAAAACATGCCAGAAGATGTTTATTTGCTTTAATGTAAGAAAAAAATGGTCTTAGCCTTGTCTTTTCTTTTGATTGTTCCTCCTGTCATTGTTTTCCTTGACCTTGCTGGAAAATGTCAAGAGGTAAAGGAAAAATGTAACGATGCAGGTAAAGACGACCATAAAGCTAAACTTGAACCTTGAACCACACTGCAATAAGAGTTCAATAGCGCTTACAAGAAAAGAAAAACACCATAATAGTGAAATATATTGATGTCACAGGCTGCTTTCACTCGACTCCCCATCGTCAAATCTATCCCCACAAATCCCAGTTAGTATGACTGGATAAATATAATCAAACATTGCATTTAACCCGCAGCCACAAGGAGTTGTGGGACAGAATTAGCTCCTTTCTTTTGTAAAGGATGGATCAGTGTTTCCTATGTTGGAACTCCTTTGGACAGTACTCAGAGAATTTGAAGAGCTCTTATCGTGGCAGTGACCTATATTCTTCTAGGCCAATTTACTCAGTTAGAAACCACCACCATGGACTGGACTGATTGTTTGATGTATACCTTAACACCAGGTGGGAATTATGCATGTGTTATGTGGTGGTGGTGTTCAGTAAAGGAAAAGCAGCCTGAACTACCATTGAGGGAGTTCAATAGTTTAGGGTCAATGCTTTCTGTGGGAGAAACTCCTGACTTTTTAAGGGCAATCTGGGCCTTGTAACTTTGCTGATGTTCAACATATATAAAAAGTTATAAAATAAAATCACTTAATGAAAACCAGACATGAGTGATGAGCTTAATGTAAAGTTTTCTTTTTTTCATTGTCCAACCCAGTTAGGATATGTCTGTTGACATAGATGACTACAGATGACTACAATTTTTAGCAAAGCACCGTTATGTTTTCTGTTTAAGGAAAGTACAGTAGGAACAGGTGTTTGATAACATCTAGTTTGCAATATATTCAGTCAAGTTTAATACTTAAAAGGTTTTTTTGTTGCTGCATGAAGGGAGTCATCAGGGAAATTAGGTTGTGAACCACTGTTTTTAGATTTTCTCTGACATTAAACAAAGGGACAGACTGACACTTCAGGACCAGAGCTCAGTAGGTGTCTGTTCTGAAGATCTTTTCCCTAATATGAGTATATGCTTGTTTTCATTACCAGGAGCAGTGCTACAGCAGTTTGACTGAGCTGTTTAATAGGCCAACACACTGTTTGTGTCTTATGCCAACACAGTAGGGGCGGTGAGGGTGGATGCACATGATTGGATCCTCTAGCACATGTCAATAAACAGCCAGGGAAGATGGGGATTATATTGCTCCTGTCAATCTAGACAGGAGCAATAGGATAAAAAGTAAATGGCAGTTTTGCCTGAAGACATCACCAAATATTTCAGTATCTTGGCTGCTGAATGCGTTATTAATCTCCATTTTTAGGATTATTCTTACAAGAAAGGTCTGATACTAACAACTGCCCAGTCACTTGAAACCTGTCGCTCATAAAAAGGCACCTGGGTTTATTTTTCCCCCAGTCTGCTATGTTTTCTCTGTTCAGCCATTGTCAAATTCAGTTCTTATTTTCTCATAGTGGCACTTCACACCAGATTATCAGCCATTCATTATCCTAAAAAATCTAATTAATTGTGAGCTAATGTTTCACTATTGAGATATTTCTTAAGTGTTACTACAACATGCAGTGGCTTATTTTCCCCGCAAATTCCACAAATACTTTGCTTTTTATTGTCATTTATACCAGTCTTCCAAAAAAATCAGGCCAAGGCTGCAGCCACAGATCCTCTCTCAACCTTCTCCTTTGTTTTCCCCTAGATTTAGACACACCAGTAAGTTCAAGGAGACAGGAAGTGTTTAAGCTTTTCAGTAGCTGCAGCAAAGTTGTGTTATTCGCTATTTGCCAGAGATTGAAGTAGTAGTTGAATTCATGTAGAAATATATTAAGCTTATTTGATGAAACATGGGCTCTTCAGAAAGGGAGGAGAAAAAGAAAGACATAGAAACATGGAGTTTTACTTTTTATGCGCACAGTACAGGATCTCTTTAGTTTTGTATTGACATATTTTCATTAAAAATAATGATTGATTTGATTAAAAATTGCTGTGCTCACTATGAATAATCTCAAATTTCATCAGCGTGTTTGTTGCATACCATAGTTTTTGCAATCAGTATATTCCCATACTGTCGTGCTTATAAATCAAGATTAATTATTCTATAAGTTTAATAAATTATTGCTCCTGTAAATGATCAAATATGCAGTTCCACAAACTATATGAGCCTTACAGATTTGTTGCATGATCAAAGATGTTTGTGGTCCTACAGGCTTATTTCATCAATAAAATGATCATACGATGATGCTGCACAGGAAGCTATAATTTTGTGGGTGAACTCGTGCAAGCTGCTGTGGGCTTTCTGCCCTTTAATGTGTGACGGATGGAAGCAAGACACACTGAATGTTTAGCATATTCTTAATGGAGCTGTTTCCATAAACTTGGCCTTTCAAAGTTAATTTTCATGAAGGATTTGAGTTGATTCTGCAAATTTTTGCCTGTCACACATGGGAAATGAAGTCTCTCATCACTTGTCGTAACTAGCTGCAATATCGCAAGAGAGAGAATTGGGACTGTTATGTTCATGAAAAAAACAAGAGATCTAATGAATTTTGTGAGATGGTTTAACTTGGAATGGGTTTTCTCATTAGGCTCAAATCTGAATATTGAAATTTGTTCTGACAGCTTTGCTAGGTGCCACCCCAGAGTTAGTCAGAGTGGCACTTTGAGCAGATATGACATCATGCCATTAAGCCTTTTTAACACAAATAAATAATCAATGTTGTTGCTTTATTGTGCAACCAAGGGTTAAGTTGAAGTTGATGAAAACTGTAGCGTGTGCAGGCAGTTAGCCCGCACAGCAGATGTATCTGGATGACTTTTTAAGAAAATGACTGCAAACACAGACTAAATACTGTAAGCAGAGCCAGCAGCACCTTGCATGTATATTTTGGCTCTTCTGTTTTCTCACACCTCCTCATCAGACTCCACTAATGCATTGGCAAAGCGTATGAATAGCCGTTCTCTGTGATTTTCCATGTTGCTGCTGATTACATTTACAGAAAGGCTTCAGTTAGATAACATAACCAAGTCATGAATGTGAAATCTGAAACGAGGACCAATTAAAATTATAGTGTTGTTAAAAATAGTGCATTTTAAATTATTCACAACCAGTTAAAGTAACACTCAGGGATTTTCCTGAGGACTTTCCCCTAAAGGCCCCAACTTACACTGTAAAACAGCCAGCATAACCCAGCATATTAATTAATGAAAGGATTAATCTGGTAAGTCAAAAGTGATTAATTCATTTTGTTTTCCCAACAGAAAGCAAGACTTTCAGCTTCAGTTAAAGTTTTTTTTTGTCCATATTTACATCTTTCAGTCATGAAAAGACCACACAAAACATTGTTTCCTGTTTAACGCCTTTAATGGTTTCTTTCTTTCTTTCTTTCTTTGAATGGTAGTGTTATTATTGAGATATCAGAATATGGTGAAATGCCTTTTCTTCATGTTGACGTACAGAGATGTTTGTTCTCTGGATGGTGGAAGTTTACTGGTCTGTTAAGTTGTAACCTTCAGTGCATTGATGATAAACCTAAATACCCAAATTGGCTTGTTTTAGTGGGTGTTCCTGCTGTCCAGGAAACGATGATAAAAACGGTAAAAATAAGCATGCTACTTGTTCTGTAAAAAATTATGTCCCCCTTAAACCTCCATTTTAAGCTTCTTTTTTGTTTGTTTGTTTGTTTGTTTGTTTCCTGTAAAACTGGACCTAATGGGCTTCTAATAGTTCCACTGCTAAAAATCGTTGCAAAACACTTTTTGTCAGCAAAGAAAGGTCAAAGGCCCGTTTTTATGGCATCAGACTTTTTATCCTTATGTTTGTCGTGATATGGAATGCCTCATGAACTGCCCCAAGATTTGTCCCATCAATCTACCATGAGAGAGTGGGCTTCTTCACAGTCTGCCATTCTTTCATTGTGGCCCTGTTGGGAATGGTGATTGGATCTCAGTCAACCAGCGATAGATGGATTGGCCCTCAACGAGGATGATTGAGTAGCGCTGCTGTCTATGCACATGTATATAGCTTTGTGTGTCAGGGTGTGTGGTTGTGTGTGCATGCCGCTTTCTCCAAAACAACAGCACATCTGTTTCACTCCATCTCCTCTCTCTCATTTGAATCCTGAGTTCTCTCAATCATTGCCAGTGTTGCTGTACCCTGCCTCTGGCTTGCAGGCACAGAGTATGACTTTCCTTTGAACAAGTTTCCTTGATTTAGCCATCAAATTATTATCGAAATCCATCTGAGTGTAATCCCAGTGGAAATTAGCATTCAAGATGACACTATTAAAGTATCTGTGGCGTAAGTTGAGGATGCGACACAAGATGTGAAATAGCAGTGAATTTTGTTTTTCATTGGTGAAAGGAAGAGTGATTTCAATACAGACACTTACTCCAAGATGGTAAGAATATATTTTGATTGCACAAAAATTTGTAGTCTTAAGACAGAGCACTTGAGCACACAGATGTAATTTTTATGTAAAGGAAACAGTCACACAGGCCGATCTCAAGGAATGTCACTCATAATTGTGTGCACAATGTTGTATCAGTCTATTCCTTTTTTAATGACTTGGTAATTGCTTTGTCCCTGGTTATTGAGATGACTGCCATGCACTATTACAAAAGTTTAATGGTGTGTAACTATTCCTCTTAACAAAGCAATCAATCACAGGTGTTACCATGGTAACAGCATTAGTCATTATGCAGATTCTGTAATTGAATGTGACACCTAGTGAGGTAGTACATGTACCACACGCTAGTACCATTACCTGCTGAAGTCAGCGCTTGTGAGATTTATAAAGAGGAAAAGAGGTACTCTAAAAATTCTGTGAATGCCCTCCATTCTGTGGATGCTATTTATAGTTGTACTGAAATTAGGCTTTTTGTTTTTTTTTTTTCTATGCCTCATTTTATGAAATTTTACTCAGCCTGTGGAGCAATCAGGAGAAATTCAGTCTCCTGTTTTTTGTATACTGGCCAAGTTATTATAATGAGATCTACTCATACTTTGGATTTCTGCTCTTCACAAGTTGCTCATAAGTTCTTATATTTCCATGATTCTATCTATTCCTATTCTGCTTGTTCTGTTCTTGAAGCTGCATGAATAAAACATGGCAATGCCGAAGACGTTCTGTATTTATCCTCTGGGCAGGCTAATGGGTGTTGCAATGAGTTTAATCTTTTGCCACGAATGACCTTGGTATAAATCATGTGGTATCGTCCTCATGGTGAAAACATAGAAGAAGCGCCTGAAGGTTTCTCTTATGAAGATGTTGAATATGTGTTTGTTCAGTGGAGTAGTCTACAGCTTTAAAAGATGAGAACAGCAGTCAACATGCTATTCACATGCTTGGTCACAGAACACCCCTGTGAAATGTTATTGTCATGCAGCTGTCATAGCTATGACCAACTCAAAAAGCTTTCTAGACTTGAGAATTTGTGTTGTACATGCTTTGTACTTCATGCTTCACTATGCTACAGGCGTCTTTCAAGTCAGACATATGGTGACACCCTTGAAGTTGTGAACCATTACTTGAGATGTAGGACTTTCCTAAACACTTAACTTTTGTTTGACTTTTTTATTAGTTAGATTTAGCTCACAAAACTACTTGATTTGGTTTAGGCAACAAAATACAAAAGTTTAGGACGACATCATATTTTGAGTTAAAAAAATAAGAAGCTTCAATTAAGTGACATCAGCTGACAATATGGGTTTTTTTCTACAGTAATTTGAATTACCAGTTTTTAAAGTAGCAGGTGAAAAAAGACGATCATTTAAAATATCTCCATTATAGTCAGGTTATGCAGTGTATCTAATTCGAGAAATGAGTGCACTCTGAAAGCTCAACGACTTGGTGACTGTGTAGACACAAAGGCCAAATGCCATCCGCCCTCTGAAAAGATTTGGTGGAGACAGAAATCAGAAAATCACACATCTTTAAACTGGTTTAAAAGCGTTTTTCTTGTTGGTGCTTCCAGTCACAGTGTAATTTTCAAGTAAATGTACTTCAAGTGTTTTGGCATCTCTGCCCACCTCTAAGTTAATCTTGGCAGTTTCCATGATATCTGAGCAATACAGCTGTTTTTTTGTTTTTTTGTTGTTGTTTTTTTTGACACCTTGAATCTTAGTAAAGGAATTTGCCCGACTCTTTTTTCCTGATATTTGCTAAAGGCTCAAGTACACACTTTCAAGCTTTGGCTGGATGGTATCAAAGCTGTGGCAACAAATGCGTTCATACAGTTCAGTGGCTCTACAATAAATACTAATTGGTTGATTGACTATTACCGCAGTATAAATAATGATGAACAATGCTCTGTTGTGAGCATAATAAATATTAGTATTTGCTATTTGTTGTGCTTCTGTGATTTTTACAGTTAGCATTATTTATGTTATTTGTTTTGGGGGTTTCAATGTTTTTTTGACCAAAGAATTCTACATTTTATACATTAAACACTTTATAGCATAATAAACTGATTGTGAAACCAATCATTTAATGATTTTGCCGTAAATTAAATAAGAAGCTGCACCAACTTTTTGTGGACACTGTCACCAGGTGGAATTTAGATAAAGGTCATTGACTGTTTCCACTTTAAATGCACAGCCTTCACATTCTCATTATTGTTGTTATTTTACTCTTATTCGTATCTCATAAGATAATAATCGTGTCTCTAATAATCGTGTCTCTTATTCGTATCTCATATAAGCCCGCAGAGCATCACTCCAGCATGCTGGAACCCTATTGTTTTTGTTCTGTTTATATTATTTATTTAGGTATTATTTTTCTTCTGCATAAAATGTGTCTGGGCAACCTAAACTGTAAGATATGATAAGATATATAAAGATATGATACCTTCTGCAGAGAAATCTGTCAGCCCAGAGGTTAGTATGTTTTGGCTTATAACTCCTAAACCAAATGTCACAGCTACAAAAACTTTTATATCGGCTTGTACCCTGAATATTACTGAATCAGTTAAACCAAAAACATCAAGATGTGATGGCGACTTGTTATTCAAAAATATAATAAAAATGCCAAAATATATTTTGTTAACTTGTTTGAGGGCTTTGACCCAAGCATTGTAAAAGTTTGGCTCATAAAATGTCATGGGCGTTTGCATCTGCATCACATTTGGAACGAGGGGTGTGTGGGGCAGTGGTGGTTAGAGAAAGCGGCGGAGGCTGAGGGAGGTGGTGGCCTGGGGAAGGAGCTGCTCTGGGGGCTTGGACCCCATTATAACTGCTTGAAGATCTAGTTTTATTCATTCTTATCTTTTTTATTTTATCGTTTTATTTATGATGTCTTATTCGTTTTCAGTATCTGGACCTCTTTACCCAATTTCATACCACTTCATTTGAGAACATATGTAGCATGACATGACATTTTTTTATCTTATTGTAGCTTTCTATCAAACATATATAGGAATTAGATGACTCCAGTTATCCAAAGTATAATAATCTCAACTTGTCAACATGGCAGATGGTGCACCACACTTGATCTTGAACTTGTCCTGCAATACTTTAGACAAAACTGAAGACATTGTGGGAACATCAGCTGAGGAGCTGGCACCGATGCATTGACTTGACCTACCAAATAATTCTTGTAATGTGCTTAAATCCACAAAGGAATGCATGAACATGTGTCTGAGAAAATGTACTACCACTGTCCTTGTGCAAAGTGTGACCAATCAATTCAGCTTCCTCTTGAAAAACAACACTGAGTGAGGAAAATCAGCATCTGCTGCATCCCACCCTCTGTTATATCTGTGGACCATTCAAAGACATATGATATCATGCATGCTCATTTTCTGAGAGTCTTAAACAAGGGGGCAAAAAAAAAAGAGAGGAAGCTGTGAGAAAGGGGAGGAGATGGAGGCTTTTGTCCCTACATTTCTCATGGTACGTATCGGAAACAGCCAGATGCTGTCAATCATGAGCGAAAGCTGGAGAATGGTCTGCCCTATTTATCTAATGAAAAGGTCAAGAGGTGGGGATGGGGGGGAGCAAGCATAACCAAGACTGCTGCATTGCCATTCCCAAAGGGCCCTCTCCATTTTACTTTTACTTTTAGTGTTTTGTTTTTTTTCTATTTAATAGAAACACTTATTTTAAATAGTAATTTACTGTTCAGTGTGATGATCTCCCCTTTCATCTGGCTACGTGGTGTCATTACCTATTCTGATTGCTGTCTTTTGTCATGCATATGAGCATTTGTAACCGATTAGAAAGTAGACATGCTGGTAAAATTGCTGTTTCCCTGGAGAAAATCTACCTGGGGAAATCAGGGTCCTCTAATCCACCATACTAAATTACAGAAATAAGGTTTCTCTCTTCCATCACAGTGACAAAATCAGCTTACTAGAAACAGCTGAGTGTAATTTGGTTACTAACTTCTAAATACACAATTGAGAATTATGAATCATATTGAGGGGATGTGGTTTCCCCTAAAAGTCAGTTTTGTTTATTGATTTTGAAGACATTGATTAATTTTCTGTTTTCCAGACAAATGCAAAGAATGAAGGAAGGCATTCTCCTTGGGTTTGAAGAAGTTTGTTACATGTATTCACCATTATGTGCTTTATTTAAAAGTCCAAATTCTATTGTAACAAAATAGCATTTACCTCTACCACTAACACACCTCAAACCTTGGCGGTGGAGTTTGTCTCTGTTTCAAGTTTCACGTACTTCAGACAGGGGTGACTGAAACCGAGTGGCTCAAATTTGAGTAGGAATTAATTCACTTGAACATTTGCCTTTTGAAAACACAGCAATAGAAGAAAGACAGAAGACTTAAGAGCCGGATGAGTCTGCATAAATTGGAAACATATCACCTGCTTTGAATCACTACCTGTTCTCACAATTTGAGACTGATGAATCCCAGCATTGTTAGCTTGGAATGTGCCCATCTATTACGGGAGAAAAGCATCTGTTAATTAACCTCCGTTTTTGGGCACATTACTGAACCAAGAGCTGACCAACTGAGGCAAAGTCGGATCACAACCCTTCCTCCACAAGTTTGTATGGGAGGCAATAGGCTGCACAGTCATTGCTCTTCACACCCTGATGCACACTTCACTCCATCGCTCTGAAACAGGGTCAACTTGGACTCATCTGACCACATGACTTTCTCTTCATTGTTTCAGATTACAATTTTTATGCTCACTAGCAAATGTGTAATCACCACCAAACACCATCTCTCTATATTATATAGAAAATAATTGTTTTTTTTGTAATGAATCAGCTTTTTCTTTTTTTTGTGAAGGTTGCATATATTCCCATTACTTTTAGTTCTTTTCACATTTTACATGTTGCAGCATTTTTTTCACTGTTAAAGAAAAAACAAACAAGATTTTATTCCTCTGAGATAGTTCACAACTTTCCTTCCAAGGTTTGATGTTACATTACCCAGTTTTTTTTCCACAGGTTCAGAAAGTTGTTTTGTTTGCTTTGTACAGACCAATATTTTGACCCCTCTGAAACAGAAGAACATCTCTACACAGCCACAGGATGTGCTGCTCACATAATCAGAGATAAACAATTTATTACCCAAAATAAATTAATCATTGCATCACTAGTTGCCTAGTTAACTCTAGGTAGATAGTGCATTTAATTTAATTTATTTACTTATTTATTCACAGTCAGGGTTTATATATTTATTGCACTCAAACCTGGACATCATTCCATTTTTTCTGTAATAATTGTAAGATTTAATAAATGATCAAATGACTGTCTGTTTACTCTTACTGAAATCTTCAGGATTGAAAAGAAAGGAGGACCGAAAAAGCAGATGTGTTTAAAAGCTAGCTCAGTAACATAATAATAAAGGCCAAGACAAAGTTACAGTTTGACTGGAGTTATTAGCTTTCTGTGAAGTATCAGACACCCTGTGGCTTAGTAGGAGATAATGAGGTTGAAGTTTAATTATGTATTGTTTGTTCCCTTTTTTTTCACATTTGACGAAATAGTGGTAGTTTAATAAGATATACACACAGTATAAATTGAAACAGTTTTGTATTAACACAACAGATATTGTAGGTTTTTTTTTTTTTTTTTTTTTTGTCAGTTCACCATGAGTATGGTTCTCTGATCTACTAACCTGAGACTGAGGATTTGCCAAACTCTGACACAGGAAATAAATATCAGTCATCTAAACTGTCATCTTCCACTGCAGTTCTGGTATCATCAGACTTTTCGATTTATAGAAGGTTCCTTCCTGAGTTATACTAAATACACTACATTTAAACTACCCTATAATGCACACCTTCCTTAAAAAAATACTACACAGCACTCTCCACCTTTGCCTAGGCCTGCATTGTATGTTATGATGTGCTTGAAAGCTGAGCATTTTATCATCACCTCTGTCTCCTCAGCTATCGGGATATCTCCAAACAAATCCTGTTTTGTCCCTGACAGCATATCTTGTGCCAACATGCATTCATATGTTTGCATCCACTATCTCCACAACACTGACATTTGAAAGCTGTGGTTCCCTGTCAAGCAAAACACATTTTTAGTGAAATTTTTTTCGGGGTTTTAAGCATTTACATATGTTTCATAGGAACAACTAATTAAGCACATTATGATACATGGGAAAGTAATTACAATTTTTTTCTGGGAGTCTCATTTAGCATGAAATGTGTCACGTTTTTTACAGTAAGCTGAGAATTCACAGAGGGTGACACCTAAATAATGAAGAGATTTTTTTTTTCCATGTTCAGCCAGCTTCCCTCAGATGGTGCATTACCAAATTAGGCTTATGCTCATTGTTAGATTAGAAGTGCTCTGTGAAGGAATGTTTGCACCCTCCTTTGCAGCTCATTTGGTGCAGGGAAGGCTGACAGTTTTGAAAGAACAGGCCTAAGGGAATGCAGTGTTCACGTCTGATGTCATATCTCCTTGGTCCAGCACTTGTTCTTTTGGAGCTTTGCTGAACCAATCCTGCTCCCCATACTTACCAGACCCTCAGGCCCGACTTTGATCTCCCTTAACAACCAGGACAGCAGTTCAAGCATCATGTTATATTTGACTGTTTAATCCATCAAATGTGTTTGTCTCAGCAATGGGCTAATGAACATCTCTATCTGGGCCTTGCCACTGCTGTTTTACTCCTGTGATGGTGAAGGTTGGCTAGATTTGCATGAAATATTAAAAGCGTAATTGTTTGTTTCTGCAAATGGCTTGTGCCTTTTATATTGTTTAGCCTAACACAGATTTTTCTCACCTCGGCTAAAAAAGCATGACAGCAAATTCTATCCATCACATCACCCATAGCGTGGATTCAAATGCTCTGTTGTAGTATCTGGGCAATGTTTTACACAATTTTAGTGACGCAAAGGATTCAGACTCCTGAATCAGCCTTTTAAGTCCTCCTGCTAACATGTCCAATTCAATCTATTATATCAGCCCCCCTGTGGCTAAAATGCCAAGGCACTAAGCAAAATGTCTCAAGTAATTAGGAGCTTTAGAGCAATGCTGTAGAAATGCATCATATGACTAACTTTTTGATCTTTTTTTTTCTTTTATTTTTTCAGACCTTTAATATTGGAGGTATTGTAGCTGTATAGGTTTATTGTTTTACCATTAAAAGCAATAGAATGCCTTAAGACTCTGTATGAAGACCTCACTTCTTAAATTCTTGCTTCCCAGTTACACTGCAGTCCTAAAACTTGACATCAGACATGTGACTTGGTCAGAGCCTGCCTTAGCCACTTTGGTGCCCTAGGTGAGATTTTGTTTGGCACACCCACCCAACTTCCCCCTCCACCTCCTCCAAGGCCCATACACCATTCCAGACATTAATCAACAACAACAGACATATAAAAGACTTTTATAGACCAGGGTGAGTTAAATGCATGTCTGATGTGAATATTGTAAAGATTGTAACTGTCTGATAGGATTACATCCAAATTGTGTTTGGATTTGGTCGTATTGACATGTATACAACTCACCTGTTTCAGGCTGTGTTTCATCTGCTGCTGCTGCTTGTTGGTTGACTGGCTGGATCCAAACATACATCCACACTGTTACACCACAGCATTCATTCTGTTGTGTCACTCTACAATTTAAAGTAGGCATTGTTTTAACAAACTTTATTTTAACTATGATATATGTTTATTGTTATTAGTAACCAAGTTTAACTGTAACATTCACTAATTTAATAATAAAATTATTAACTAATAATAATAGTGACTACATACATTGCAGTAATATCAGAAACAACAAATAAATGGCTAAACTTCCATTTTTCAGCAGGTGGTGAAGATATGAGTGAAGCTCCTCTGCAGCAACTTCTAGAGCCGTGATCCGCAGACTTTTTGAGCCACAACCCCCAAGATAACATATGTTGGTGTTTGATAAATGTAGGCTATTTTCTTTTTCTTTTTTTTACTATGATCTGGTGAGCCCCTGAAATTATCTTGGGACCCCCAGTTTTGGAAAAGCTGTTCTAGAGGCCTTTTAAGTACTTTCTCAGTGAATATGGGGAGATAGAGTAGATCTACCTGTTACTGTAAAAGCAAAACATGTAGCTGCTGCAGACAGAATGTCACAGACTGTGATTCTGCATCACTAAAATACGAGGTTCAACCACAGTTGTATAGTCCCACAGAGAGCTACAGCAGCACGATGAGGACACTGCTTTATTTAAACTTAAGCTAGGTACACGCATAAAGATTATCAGTCGGTTTTTGTCCCGATTTTGCCCCTTCCCGACCAAGGATGGCAAATGCCTGATTGTCTCAACTCTTCTAAAATTTTCCTATAAACCTATCATTTGGTCTGAGGTGTGTTAGGAGTGAATTTGTCCCGACAATGGTCTCTGAAACGGGTTGTGGCCGATTATCAAAAGTATTGAACATGAAAGCTGACAACGACTCCTTTAATTGGGGTCATAGAGACATTAATCAGATTTTAACAAGTGCTATTTCAAGCTATTTTTCCAGAATGATGACACATGTGGAACAATGCTTTTATCTGAAATTATATATTTTACATGGAAAATGTGAAAAAATCTTCAGATGATAGATCTGAAATCAATTTGATTCAGCTCAAGAGCACAAAATGCCTGAATGTATAAATGCCTACTTTCATAGCTTAAAATACTGATAAGTTTATTTAAATTAAATGATGTCAACATGTTGTCATGGTAATTTGCTAACATAACAGACCTTTGTTTAAACTTTCACTGGAAAAATGTCTTTCAAATGTAATTACTGTTACAGTTAAATTAATTTTGATCACATCCTTGTTCTTTCCCTCATGTCTGGTATAAAATCCCACTGGGAGCCTTACATTGTTGCAACTAATACAATTTTTACGCTCTTCAAGGTCTGTTTCAGCTCCTGACAGAGTAGTTCAAGTTCTCAGTGCTACTGCTTTCAGATTCAGATTTTAACTGTAGTTACAGAACACGCTCATTGTCTTTTTCAGATTTTGCAAAAACCTTCAATTAACTCTAAACTATTTTTATACCTTTTGGGAGGTGCTCCTTTCATCTCAGCTGTGTCATTAGTTGTGGGAAACAAAGCCACCTGGATTCTGGGTAAAATCCACAGGGGCTAGACAGAGTAGAGGAGGATGTATCCTGTTCATGAGGATATATGGGCTATCACAAGGATTGTCAGTTCTCATTTATTTATTTCACAGCAATGCAGACTGACTGGGTCTCTTAAAGAGTGTCTTGTGCAGGTGTCAGTATTATTGATACAGAGAATCGTGGAAGGACAAGCCTTTAGGTAGGAAAAACTTTCTTTTAGCCATGTTTTCCAGTCATTTAGGAGTCTAAAAAAAGATGTAATATTACATTTCAGCTATGTCTGTCACTAAAATTTGCATATGCAGCCAGTTTTGACCCCCTCAAAATTGATTTCCATATAATAATCTGGCTCCAGTTCTTTGTTTTTTTTTTTTCCTGTAATTTGAAATAAGTTAAAATGTACTTTTAGATAAACTAAGACTTAATTCCGCAGCAATTACTTTTCCTGATAATTAAACATTTAGTTCATTGTCAGATTTACTGTTCATTCTAAATGTCAGAAAAAGTAAAAAAAAAAATTGGATAAATAAAAAAAAAAGTTCATTGCAAGTTTATCCAGTCTAATTAAGTTTAATTTTCCACTGTTATAGGTTCATTGGTTGAACCCACTGGAGGCTGAAGTCCTTTCCACTTGAAGCAGACTTTCTCAGCTGCCATTTAAACCAAAGTCGATAATTTCTGCCCTCTAAAAAACAGCACCTCAGTTTGCAGCTTTCACTGTGTGTCAAGTGTTAATTTAATTTAGGGCTGACATAAAGCTTACTTCCGCTGGTTTACATGCATATAAGGCAGAGTTATTTTACTCTTGAGCCTCGTAAATAAGGCTTCTCCCTGTTCTTTTTTTTATTTATTTTTTTTTAAATGCCTCTATGCTTGTGACAGCCATGTCCCATGGTGTTACGTTTTCAAGCTGTCTGTTATTCTGTAGGTCCATCCCACTCTCATGGATGTGCTATTTTAGAGATACCTTAAGTCAAATTCCTCAGATTTGGTACAAATATTAACTTCCTGTCAGGGATGAACTGATCAGTTTTTGGTCTTCAAAAGTAAAAATAACTCCATTAGTGTGTGAAATGTAACATCTTATAAATAACTTGGTTCAAAGCTAGTCAACATGAATGTTTTAAGTGAACAAAACAGGTTTATTGGCCATAACTGCAGAAGTTATAACATATAGAACATATAATGGGATAAGGTTACTTAAATGTGATATCATAATGTTTAGCAAAAATGTAGTTCATGCCTCTTATTTAGTCATAAACAGCAAGAACTGTGTGTGTTACGAAGAGGTGTGCAACCAGAAGGCGGTAATTACAGTTTTAACTAAAGTTAAAATGGGTGTGCTTGCATATGTTCTCACACTGAAAGATCTCAGAAGACCTCCTTTTCTTCCATCACCATGGTCCTTGTGCCCGCTTTCCCATCTTTACAGTTTGCATAGAAGTTTGATAAACATGACACCAGTAGATGGATTTCCCAGCTGACCTAGCTCTGAAGTAATGGGAATCTAGAGCGTAACAAATGGTGGTGCCAGTACAGGGCTGGCTCTGCTGGATGTGCAGGTGGTCCTCCATTCCCCTTGTCAACCCCCACCCGCTCACTGCTCCCACATCGTGGCCATGGAGACTTGAGCAAGATTATTTTGAAGTTCAGGTTACCGACCAGCTCTTTCACCACCCATTAGTCACACTCCAACTTCTGTTATAGGAATTTTTTTTACTATCCTCTCACATTTTGGAAATGTATACAGAGCATTTCCCCTTCAGACTTAACAGATCACACCATGTTTTTTTTTTTTTTTTTTTTTTTTTTTTTTTGGTAATTTCTTGTCTTTTCTGATTACTTACATCCTAAACAGGGTGCTGTTCTCATGGAAGGCTGATGTCATTTAGCTTTTTTGTCTGCAAATTGTAGTCTGTTTGCTATTAATTATGAATGAAAGGTTTGCAGGAGAGTTAACAGGAAATGTTAGTTTCAGATCTCAGAGTTCAAAGGATTTCCCTCTAGACAAATTCTTTGTTTTCTTTCAAATCCTGGCTCTCGCTGAGCCAATAATGTGTATTGATTGGATTTTACTCCTTTGTTTGCAAATGGTAGCCTTTGTGTTATTGAATCCAGAAAAAGAATCAACACTTTAGCAGAATTTTACACTTTATTAGCTGCTGTGTGTGAGATACTGTAAGAGGACACACAAATTTAGGTTGTAGGTACCCATGACTCAATTTGCAGAACAAAAACAAAAATATATATATACTTTGGGTGGACACTAATTACTTTACACCTATGAAGTATTTGAGCTGAAACAATATACATGAAATGAACACCACCTGAATACTTTGATATAACTTAGTGAGTTTTTGACGTTGCATGTTTGTTTCTATTTTACATTTAGCTAAAGGCTGTTCCTGCTTTTTACTTCCACCCTATCTTTCCTGTGGCAAAATATAGTATTGCCAGTTCAGTGTGCAAACAGAAACCCAGCATGAATGTAAATATCATGCAATTAGCTAATGGTACCAATCTGTATTGGAAAGTGAGACTTAAAATTGGTTATGGAAACGTAAAGTGCAAAGGGAGGTTAGATATGTTCACATTGTTATAGGATGGTCATGGTTTTAATTGCACACTTTGTGTAGTGAGGACAGTTATTAAAAGTATCTTAAGGATGCAGATGTTGCTATAGATCGATGCACGCAGTTTGCATTTAAAAGACAAATTTGGAAGGATCAGCGTGGTCAGATGTTTTTAGCTTTGCCACATTGAAATGTAAAGGTCAAATTGAAAAGACAAGTGTAACCAGGCCCAATGTCACACAGTGACAGAGAGGTAGCATTTGTGCATCACACTGCTCTTTTTAATATCGTCAGAGATAAGCGCAGTGGCAAAGTTTATTAAAAAGATCAAAAGTGATCTGAACATTTTCCTGGCAGGGAGCTGTTTTAAAAGCAGGCAAAATGCATCAGGAGATGGTGGGGAAAATTGCATCACGGTTCACTACCACTTCAGTTTGGGGTTTTCCGATGGGACCAGCTGCATGGTTCAGAGCAGAGAGATCAAATTGTGGAACAAGGAGCGGCTGTACCTTTTCAGCTGTCTAAATTTAAAGCATGCTGCACCTCTTAAAGTCTGATCTGTGACCATGATGGCATGCTGTGTTTACTGGGTAGCAATACGTGACCTACTGTATGGCTTTGACCCCTGCCTGAAATATTTGATTTCAGGCTGGGAAAGTGGGCTTGTTTAAGTGTGCTTCAGTGTGACCAACATGGTGGCCCACTTTATGCCACACATCAGACAGTGGGGAGCCTTAATGGAATTTTAGTACCTCTAGGAATGCAGATCCATTTGCCACTCCCAATGTATATACTGTGATGGCAAAAAAAAAAACCAACATTTTTTAATGATTATTTTAACTCGACGGAAACCTATAAAATAATGTAATTTGTTTGACAAGTTTTGTAACTCCCTTTGTGGCATTGATTTGTTTATACATGTGGAAGCAGATCAATGCCTGCAACAAGTTCTAAGTGGGCTGGATGATTGATTGTTGATAAAAGTGAAGTGCAATGAGATGAACCAATCTTTATGTCCTCAGAGGGAGCGGATAAGCTTTGTTTTTTAAGGGAAAGAAAATAATATGTAAAATAATGCATAACTTAAAGAACGGCTGATTTTGGATCTTTTGCTTTTGATGTTAAATACATGAAGTGTTTCTATCCATTTTCGTCAGTGACACCTTTAGGTTTTTGCCTCACATGACCCGCCTGGACTTAGAGAGCTTCCTTATAGTCGGCTTGATTTGACTGTCCCAGTCACAGAGGTCCTACTAAGCTTTGACATTGTGTTGAAGGCAAAAATATAAGTGAGAGGTTTTGGGAAGACATTCTTTTCCGCATTTTAGTGCTCTTACAAATATATTCTAAAACAAGTTAAATATTAGTAAATTGACAAGTTTACAAGATAAAGCTGGAAAAAGTCTTTATTAGGTAGATATGTACTTTAAGGGATGTGCCTACATTTCCTTAAGTCCCCGGGAATGAATGAAAATGCGGGCTTTTCTTTTTTTCTTTCTTTTTTTTGGCCTGTCACAATCCTACACTTTAGCTCTAAAACATTTAGAAAAACTCCCCCATCAAAAGCTAGAAAACAGCAGAAAGGTTAGGACATTAAAAAAAAACACTCTACCTGGAGCACTTAAGCCCAGATCTTTGTCATTATTAGCTTGCTCCTTGGACACAGAATCATATTTTACAGCGATGAAGACCAATGCCCTGAGCTCAGTTCGCCTCACGCACCATGGGCTAGAAATCCCAGAGATAAGTAGGTGTGACTTTTAGAGGACTAAATGAAGCTGAATGGGAACAAAGGGAAATGACTGGCTTTCTTCTCCATTAGCACCCAAATTAATCCACTCATTTATTCGCTACAAATTTATGAGGCACTGATGCTATAATAAGAAGTTTTATGTTGAATATTTAATTTCCTTAATTATTTTGCCATAGCTTTCTAGTTAGTTGAAGTCCATTTGTTACTCCCAGCGATGAATGGTTAATGAAGAGAAAAGCACTGAGATTTCTGGTAAATTGTGACATAGACTTAGATTTCCATTAAGCTTTGGTCAGTTGTTTGGTCTAGACAAAGTGTAATGAACATTTAATATACAGGATAATTCAGTGGTTATATGGGCACTACTTCAGTATTAAATTACTTCAAAAAACTCTTTTTTTTTTCTTTTATTTGGCTATTTAACATCAATAAATTGACTCGTAGATGTCAAATGCTAATTTCAAAACCAAAAACCAACTTATATTTCTGTTCTTTTAGCTACAGAATGATGATGTTGCCATTGTCTTGGTCAACAGAGGGTCCTTATCTTTCCCTGTCAGTCAAGCCATTGTTGAAGAGAGCGACCCTGCAAATGCAAAATGGCACAAGTGATGGATTACTCTTTCATTTGACAGGCTTTTCATCTGTTGAAAGGAGGGTGTGTGTGTGGTGGTGATGATGGTGTGGGGGTGCTCATGCATGCTATGTATGTGTTTGGATGAATTGGAGATTTTTTATTTATACGCCACACATTTTCAGATTTTACCCACTGATAAAGTGAAGAAGATAGCTGGTGTGGATTTAGCAAATAAAGAAAAAAGGTTAAATCATGGTCGATGGATTCTGTTTCAGTTTTAAAGTATCACTATATGTGAGGGGGGAAAAAACTTCATACGAGAATTGAGCTTTCTTTTGCAATGCAGATAAGATTGCAATGCAAATTATGTTTTGTTGCAGTCTACATCTGACACTTCATTGTAATACTTTTGACACCCCTCATGACACTTTTATCATCTGTTAAACTATTTATTTAAATATTTCAAAGCCGTGAGCGAATAGTCCATTATTAGTTATACATGCACGAATTTAACTCTCAATTTTCAGGCAGATATTTTCTTGTCTCCTTTCTTTTGAACTTGGTTGCAAACTAAGCTTTCGTTATGGGAGCTATTATGATGTTGAAATCTATTTTTATTTTTTAATATATCCCTTTGTGTCCAGGTTGTTTTCTTCCTACATGCCAAAGGCAAATTTGTAAGACAATGAAATGCTTTATTTAAAAAAACACATCTGTTGCCTCTGTAGGTCGGAACATTTTAGCACCAACATCATGAAGCTTTAAGTGCATCAGAAAACAACACTTTTACACTTTAGTCATTCTGGCCACTTCTTGAGTGCTGCTGTTCCACCTTGCCTTCTATTTGAGTCAGAAATTTATTGAAGGAAAGCATCTGGATGTCTGACTTGCCAGAGACAAAATGTAGTGTCCTCTGGTTAGAAGAGACTGCTCTGTGGGGCTTTTATTAGAAACCTCTCACGGAAAGCTCTACCAATTTGTCAAAGTCTCAGCACATAGCGTACTTGCTCCATCTGAGCTACTGCAGAAACTATTCTATCAAATATTACATGCTCATATGCAAGACTTATACTTGTTGCAATGCCGGTTTTTAAGCTGCATCTGCCTTTTTGTTCCATCTCACAGGGAATATCTGGTTTAAAAAAAAAGCACCAACAACACACAAAAAGGAGAATTTTTGCATTTCATGGTTAGGATGTGCATAAACCTTTGCACGGCTGCAGCTTTCTCAGTTCCCTGATGGCCAAATGTAAATCACAGGCTTCATTTAACAAAAAGCAGTACAAAAATGACTGTAGCATGTAGCAGACAAATTCAAATTTATGACTTACAAACATTCAGTAAGAAATACTTAAAAGAGGCAATGAGATTAGTTTTTCACTGCCTCGCAAAACAGGAGTCATTGAAACAGCTTGTGGATCTGTTGAATACAGCCTGTGAAGTGTAATGCTGCTGAACAGCTGGTCACAGCATTTCTCTTTCTCTGCGCTGACTTTTTCTGCATTGAAGGACCAAGTTGGCAGCTTTTGCTATCACTCTCACTCCACCCACACAGAAGGTGAGACATCATAAGATATCCTGGTCTTGTAACCTTTTAACACACTTGAAGGGGTCTGATGAATGGAATTTTTTGTGTGGATGCCACTGCCGAGATATCTTTTTGAAAAATGCGCCTGACTGTAATCTCGGTGAAATGATCATTGATCAAAGAGACAAATAGTTGTCTGAAACTTAAAACTAGTGGGAATTGTTCTCGGGTGAGGAAGACAGTGTGAAAAAGTGGATGACGTTAAAGGTCACCTGCTAAAGCAAATTTAAATACATGGAGCCGGCTGCCAAATCACTGATTGCCAGTTTAATGAACAATTTACAGAGACGTATTGAGTACCTAGTCTTTCTGGCTGGTTTTGACCCTGCTTATATACCTTTGAGGACCTTGTCTGTGCTAAAGCTGCCACTATTACCTCCCAAGAGCACTATGTAAAAAAATTAGGCATGCAAGTCGAAACAATATAAATGATCTAATGTCACTTTGGCTCCATTTTCCCTCTCACAAACTTTACCACTTCCCATATTCCATATTTCACCTCAAAGGGACTTCTCTAAGCCACCCGCTGCTCTGTTTTCCCTGCCACCTTCTTACTCTGTCACTGAGGATAGTTTGTGAGGAAGACTGTCACCAGAGAGGCCCATGGTGCACAGGGTGCCCCCTCCCCCCTCCCGAGGGCAGAGAGAGGGCACCATGCTGTAAAGTGCTTCAATGTTGCTTCATTTCCCCATTTTAATTGGGCTATCTAAATGCATCCTCAGTTTGTCAATACCCGCCGGGGTCCCAGATAAAAATGATTTGTCTCATGCTTTCAGAGGCATGCTCGGTTTCTTCCCTTCGAGAGTGTGCCCTGCCAATTGTCGACAACAAAGTGTAATGGAGAGCGCTCATTTTCAACCAGAACAAGCAATGCAGGTCCCCTTCTTCTATTGCTTCTACCTTTCTAGTCTTAGCCTTTTTTATACTCTCAATTCACAAGTCAGTGAAGGCATGCAGACACAGCCACCACCTCCTCTGTGAACACTTGTTGAGTGTTGAGGCACAGGGACTTGAAATTTGCATGCTCCATATATGTGGACACATACAGTATCTTTACAGGCACGTACACATGTCAGCTCTCACTGAAGGTCAGAGTCATTAAAACACAGTCTTATCTGTTTTTTTTTTCTGTGCTCTCTTTTTTTCTTATGTCCTTGTATTTTTTTACACCTCCTGTCGCTTTTTTACCATCAACTTCGCTCTCAGTGCTGGAGCCAGTGTTATCTGCAGACAGAAAAAAAAAAATCAGGCCCAACAGTGTGTCCTTGACGAGTGTTGAGCAAAAGTACAACGCTCAAAAGCCCATTTTCAGTCTTTTTTATGTGGCAGATGATGGATACGGTTTTGCAATGTTGATAGCTTTTTTTTGTTAACTAGAAACTGTAAAAACACTGCACATTTTAATCCCTCAATAAATTCATTATAATTTGGTGACTTGCACCAAGAAAACTATACTGTATTTAGATATAATTATGTATTTGTTATACTTCTTGCTTGGCCTAAACTTACCCCTGTAACTCATCTTGAATCACAGAATGAGGTTAAATGTTACTTTACGATATGTAAATATGCTAAACCCATCTTTGTGAGATTCAATATGGTCCATGTGTGTTATATGAATCCCACAACTGCAGTGTGGAAGTGAATTAGCTAACAAACTGGTGGCAGTAATCAAGCGTCAGTACACTGTGAATTGCCTGGGAATGCAAAACTAACAGGTGTTGCCCAGCTGTGCTTCTGGACATGATGACATAGTGCGGGTCTAAAGAGCCCATCAGCAGCAGCACACTGACTTTCACAGCTCAGTGTTTATGACACAGGTCAGCATTTTTTCACTGGCCTGCAGCCAGGATTGTGTTTGACAGTGTCCCCTATGGATGAGGAAGTAATGCACATCTATTTGGATTCTTTTACAAGGAGTTTTAGAATTGTATTATTTTAGATAATGCATCACATTTATTGATATGTTTTTGGACGACTGTAGACTCAAAATGCAGCAAATGCAGCATATTTTTTCCAAAGCAACGATCATTCATTCAGTCGTTGCTTTGGTTGACCGACGGCAAGAAACCTATTTTCTAACCCAGAGGCTTAAGAGAAGTTTGCTAAATGTTTTTACAGACTTGGTGCAGACAGTTATACTGATAAAGCCCTGGGCCAATGCGATTCAGCCCATTTTAACACAGGCAGCACCACCCGACCTGAAGATTGTAGCTACCACAGAAGAGCTGAGTATCTGTAGTTTGATGTGTTCTTTAACCCTCGGGCTACAAAACAAACCTTGCACAACTTAATAAAATAAAACCAAAATAGAACCCAAAACAAACAAAAAGAAAACAGGTATGTCACAAAATCTAGATTTTCCTACAGATAAGTGGGTATTGTTTGTTGGCTAGCCCTAAATCAATGAAAAGCTGCTTCAGATTTAAGAGGTTGTCAACTTTCCTTACATCTAATGAAATGACTGGGGGATGGGTGGTTGTAACAATGTTGGTGGTGGGGGGTGTTGTTACCAACTCCATTCAAGATTTTGGAGGGGGGGCAGTTCTAGAACAGCCTGAGCCACAATACCTCACTTTAAGCAACAGTTTTTAACTGGATACTGCCCAAGAGCCATCTGCGTTTGGAGTTTTACATTTCACTGAAATGGGATTACACTCGAAATGAAACGACTGCCACATTTTATCTTCCTCTCTGCTTTTAGGACCACCAGCCAATAATCTTTACTTCCATCTTTTACTGCAGTGCAGTTTGTTCAGCGATTTCATTTCAGATTCATGTGACTTTGATTTGGCACACTTTACACCCACAAATATACTTTTTTTCCTCTCTCTCTCTCCTCGGGTGTGTGTGGGTGTAGTCTTTATTCTCCTGAAGGTTCCTTCAAGCTCTCTTGAGTTTGTAATGAAATGAAAGGTTTCCAAAATGTCCAGATTGAATGATTTCCTTTTTTTTTTTCTTTTTATTTTTTAGTTTGAACGTAGGAAGTTTCAATTCACAGTGCATCCTCAACATCCCATTTTCTTCTAACATTATTGCAGCAAATGCAGCTTGAATATATTTTTGGTTGTTGAAATGACTTTTTAATTAGATGACCCACATCCCATTTGTTCTAAACTAGAAAGAATATTAAAGACAAAACAACTCTCTCTCTCTCTCTCCTTGCTGAAAAGTCTGTTGTGTGCACAGATCTGCAGGCTCCAGTTAAAGCAGACTGTCTCCCATTGTTAACAACAAAGTGAAAAATCACAGAAATGTAGAACACATTGCAAATCGCCATTTTCCTCAGCAGAGTTTATTCATGAACAGATTCGGCAGAGCTGCTCTTAGCTGAAACCTTGACGAGTGCCTGTTTGAATCTTAGTTTGAATGGTTTTGTTATGCCAGTGTTTTTAAGTTACTGCCCTATTCAGGTTAATATGAATTGCATATTAAATTACAGTTTATTTACTCTGTCTGAGGATACCGGTTATTATGTATGCATGGTTTGATTAGTAGTGGAACACAATGTTATATATCACGACAAAACTATTTGTCTCAGTCTAGGTGGGTTGCCATGTCAGCACTGTCACTGATACATAAAAAAATCATTATGTGGAGGGCGAAACATAGCCGAAGCATTGCTGCAAGTTACAGTCCACACAGTATTATGGGGATAAATGAGCAAAACTCTCCCCAAGGTCCCTAGGCTGTGATCTATTAAGGCACAGTCGTCTCGGATGGTGAATCTCGGGGCGCTAGGGAAATGTTTTAAGGGTGGGGTGGGGGGAGAATTGTTGTGCTGACATCCTCTCTCGGTGCAATCCCTTGTCCTTGTAGGACGGAAAAGAAAAACAGCACCAGAGGCTGACTTGGCTGTTCCTCTGAGCTCCGTCATAAATCCGACTGAACATTTCTGAACATCTGTTGTGGATGATTAGCTCCATGGCTAGCAGAGTTTGACCGGAGGGAATGAGAAACAGTGTGTTTGTGTATACTTGTTTGTGTGTAGTAAACTCCTTGCTGATTTAAGAATGAGGATTTTGCATATTTATCCCCACCAACCCCTTACTTTTTCTTAAGATAAAGAAAGAAGGCCAAATTATTTTTGAAGCAGTTTTCATTATCCTTCCAACATGTTGCTGGCCTTAAATAAACACAAATTATATATTTCAAGGTCATGTTTTGTTAGCCCCGTAAGTTTCAGTAATAATGGTACAGAAAATTGAATCGGAAACACATGCAGGAAGTTCATTTAAAAGCAGTGGGGATATTTTTCTAGGTGTATCATTAACCTGCTTTAGCTTCCATTAGGTCACAGACTCTCCCTGGAAGCTGGCCAGCAGATAAGACATAATGGAGTCTCTAAGGTGCACATAACATCACGTGTACCTCTGACCTTTCTTTTCTTTTCGTTTTAGAAGTGAAACAAAAAAAAATGTTTTTTTGTGTCACAGTTTAAAAAGGTAAAACCCTACAACCTCCTTCCTCCTCACATTGAAATTTGACACCGGTGACATCACATGGTGGGTTTGGCTTCTCCCGGACCGTCCCTGAACACCACACTCAGTGTGTGAACAAGCGTTGCCTCTGAAGGATCTCTCCCCAAGCCACCGCACAGCTCCACAGCCACAGCTGGAAACCAGTCGCTGCAGAGCCAAGACAGTTCCGCTGGTTTAATAAAAAGCTGTGAATGGAATAACTGAGGAGGGACTGGGGACAGCTTTCTTTCTCTCCCATTTTTTCATAAGACATCACTCAGGGATAATCTTTTGTGGATACTGCTGGATTTTCTTCTCTAGGATTTGGATACTCTCTCTTTCTGGAATAAGTGCCTCACAGTACAAAAGGAATGAAAAGGATTTCTTTATAAGTGGACTTACTTAGCATGTATGGGTAAGTTTCAGTTATCAGAACTTATTAAAAGCTATTAAGATTATAAAAGTTGTTTTCTTTCTAAAAACAAGTGAGGCACAGGTGCCATTTTTGTAAGTCACTTGACTTTTCCGAGTTGGTCTGAACTTTATTCCCCACATATCCAAGTTGTTTTTTTGGGGCTTTTTTTTTTCTTTTTGTCTCCCGATAGCCTTTCACAACTTACCTTTTATAATAAAAGTAACAAAATAAGTTGATGTGTTACACTTGAGTGGTCATGTATTTTCTTACTACTCTTTTGTCTCCTTTACTTTTGTCCTTGCTCACTCTTGCTTGTGAAGCCAAAACAATAGTTTAACCTCGTCTTGGCTCGGCTCTATTGGCTGGCTCTCTGGCAAATTGCCTTGTCTGGTGCAAGCCCTCCCCTACGTATTCAGAGGACTTTGAATAGAAGGGCCATAGAATGTCCCCTAGCTACCGCTGCTTAGGTGAGGCACCCTACCGTTCTACTGCATTAGGCTTACACTCAGGCTAACAACCTGTTTTTCCAGTTGTTTTTATCGCCACAGGCAATTTAGAGGGTAAAATTTCAGTTAACTACAATCCCAGATAATTGTAGAGGAGAGTTTTTGGAAGTCATAAATTATTAATTTAGTTTTTTTTCCTTTTTTTTCTCCGGGGGGGCTCAGACTCAATAAACTTTATCCTATGTCACATTTTTCTTTGTGAATACATTTTTCCCACCTTCTTTTTAACAAAGACTAACCTGCCGTTATTGTCCCCTTCAGCTAAAATGTCGTCTCTGATATTTTTTTTCCTTTTTTTTTGTTATTACAACATACAACTTTTGGACAAAGTTCTAAAATATCTTTTTTTCATCAAAGCTGCCTTAAACTTTCCCAAAGACATAATGAGGACAACATGTTTGTCCCCTTTTGTTTAGCCTTTGAAAGATCTAGACATCAAAACAGGTCTTCCTTACTGCAGTACAAAGTTGTTTCTCATCTTCATTAAACATAAAAAGCCTGTTCATTTATTCATTGTTAATGTTTTATTTCCAGTTAATAAGTCAGGGTAGCCACTTTTTTCTCAATCCTGTTTGTCTCAATTCAGAAAGGAAACCCAGAAGTATTGAATCTCAAGCCTGAAGTTGCTGTTAAAATGTCTGCTCAGCTGCTCAGTAGCATAAACGAACAGACAAAAAACTGTCAGTTGGGGTAATTTGTGCAAACAAAGCCAATCCCAGTCTGCACTGCTTGACCTGTAGGTTGTCCTCCTTCACCTCCACAATGCAGGCCACTGACCCTTCATTCCATTTTTACAACTGTGTTCAGTGTTTCTATCACTAGTTATATTCCAGTGAAGCATTAGTTGATGTCTCAGATGTTACCTGAGGAAAAAAAAAAAAACTAGTGTTGTTTGTTGTATGGGTGTTCTTTATTAGATTTCCTGAACAAATATACATAACATCCTTTGCTTACTTGACTGATATCTTTTCTTCTTTACCCTATGAGGTGCAATCAGTCAACCCCTCTGATTGAATTCCTCATGTAATTATAGGCTGAGCATATGGATTTTCCATAGAACTTGATTTCTCATCATCAGTGAATTGGGTGATGTGTAATGGCCTGTTAACACATGATGGATCTGCTCAGTCACTTATATCCCAGTTGGGACATGAATGAATTTGCTTACAATCAGAGATCAATGTCTGTGATGGTGACGGTGTCGGTTGAGCCAGACATTGGTCTATGAAACATACTGTAAGTAAAAACCTGTTAGCTTTTATCATATGATTAATGAGTTCACATCTTTGATGCAGAATCTGAAGTGTTGGTTTTAAAATGCAGACGGGGGATTTTTTTTAGCTTCTTACATGTCAGGGATTGTCAGAAATTGTTGCCTCATTTTGACAAAGTTATAGGTAGTTGTTTTATAATAACACCTAACTGTCAGTCTTTTTTTTCCAACGAAATAACATGTTTATTTAGCTTATAAGTGTTCCAGATAAATCCTGCATAAAGTGTGATGTCAATCAGAGGCCAATGCCGTGTGATGTGTTGGCAGTGCTGATAGTCACTTTCTGGTTTTCGTTGTGATGCTTCTTTCTTCCATCCAGCGCCTCATTCACTGTGACAGGTGCTGAGGAGAAGGTTTAGAAAAAAAGGGCATCTTTACCACTACAATCATCAGTGTTTTGACAAGAATACTTTTTTCAGCTGCCCCAAGCAGAGAGCTTGTTTGATTGAACTAGGTCTATGCCTGTCTTTTGACTTGTACACAAGCTTCCTAAACACATATTAAGATTTGACATGAGAGTAAATCTAAATTAGAAGACAAGTTTATTTTGGGGGAGGTGATGTTATTTTTGTTGCTAGTAAGTAATGACTAAAATTGGTCTGTAAAAAGCTTTTTTATTTGTAGCAATGCAGCTTTAGCTTTTTGTCTCTTTACAAGGAATTGATGTAGATCAGAGTGCTCACAGGTTAGATCGCATTCAAAACACTTCATGTCTTTTGCAGTATTTTTTTTTTTTACATTGTGTACTGTATTGTGTTCCTTATTGCAAAAATATCTTGTATGGGCAGCTAAAGCCATGTGCTCCTTGCCTCGCACCTTTCATTTAAAACAGAAAGTCTGTGCATTACAGCCATGGGAACAGAAATTTGCTTTCTAAGGGAGGACATTTCACTCATTGTACAAAACTCATTTCAATTCTGCATCATCCCATTACACCTCCACATTGATTGAAACTACTTCCATTTCCAGGATCAGCTGAATTTTTTGCAGTCTTTATGTGTGATGAAGCCAAAGCTTATGCTTAAAATACATATTCTGCCACACATTAGGCTATTCTCTCAAAACTGGAGGAGGCTGGGGATCACTGATTTTATTTACCAGTAGGATGCTGTTATTTTGCTTGATTTTATACCACTAAAATCTGTCTGATACATTTTTAGAATGAAGGAAAAGAGGGTCAGTTTGGTTGCTTGTGGACTACCATTAAAGGCATTGTAAGGTTGCAGCTTGAGCTTTTCTTCTTTAGTATGAGAGGGAACTGTGATGCTTATTTGCAGTTAAAGAAACAACACTGACGCTTCATTTATTTGGTACTGGGTTCTGAATGTATAATCAAGTAGCCGTTTTATCCCACTGCCTTAACCAGAATCCTTGTTTGCTCAGTCTTCCAATTTCTGCAAATGCCACGCGCAAACCTGACATTCTACTTCATTACTTTACCAACCCTCCTGTCCCTTCCTTTATCTACCCACTCATGTCACTTCTAATGGAATAATAAGCCTTCACACTCTTGGCAAGGCTTACATTGGTCTGTATGTAGTCAAACTTCCATCTCTTTGTATAGCTTTTGTGTTTTATGGTGCGACGTATTTAATATGATAACAATTTGTTCATCATATAGTTTGCTCTCCAACAGAGGCAGTGTCTCTTCTTCCTGCAGAGTTCTGAGGTTTCTGGTATGTTTTGGGAAGATGGATGGAGATTCATTTGGTTTCATTATAGCGCCTGACTTATTTATAGCCTGCCCATGCAGCGCCTCTTGGCCCACTGTGGCTTGGTAAAGATGCTGAGGGGCTGTGGCGTTGATGAAACATTCTTGTGTCCGGAGGGTTTTCTCTGAGGAGAGCACTGCTTGTTTAAGCGAGGGCAGTGAGGTGACAATACAAGAACCACAGGCATGGCCACTGAAATCTAATTCCACCAGCCCTGCCTAGCTACAGCATTCCTTTTTAAAAGCTTTCCCAAATCCACAGTCTTGCTCTGTTGGGTGTTGGGCTGTGTAGTGATACCATATATCCCAACAACATTAAAAAAAGAAATAATGTAGGCCGGTCTTATAAAAAGTGTTTTCCATTAAAAAAAAAAGTGAAGGGAGAATTTGCAGTACAAAAAAAGCACACTTGAAACACACTTTTATGTTAACTTGTGCAGTTTGGAGTTCCTCAGTACCAATCCCAAACCTTTATCTGGACCCCCCACCCCATCCCCACCCCTACAGCCTTGGAGATTACTGCTTCACAACCCTGGAGCAGGGATGCTGTCTGCCTGGTAATTTGATGGCTAATCCCCTACCTCTTCCCTACAAATCTCTTTCCTGATAAAGTGGCTGCTTCTACATTAGTAAACATGGGAGCCTCTGCTGTCTTTGCTGACAGTAAAACAGGAGAACTGGTTGAGGACAGGGGGGGGGAGTAGGATAACCAGTTTCTTCTTTATACTTTCGGAAACCCCTTTGCAGCCCGTGTTTGAAGATTAAATTTAAATGTCCCATTTATATCAAGGAAATGCCTTAAAAATAGCTGATAAGACAGTTTAATTTAATGAGGTAAATTATGGGTTGTACATTTTTGCACTTATTAGATACAGAATATAAAATCCCCTAGCTCAGTGTCTCATGAGGTTAGTGGATATATTGTTTGATGGTGAGCTGCAAACGCCTCAGATGTTTACAAGGAGATTTCAATTCATTGTTAATGCACATTTATTAGCTTTTTGACCCAAATAAGATATCCTAATGATTACCATGATACTTCCATGACTAGACACGATGCATCACTTGAAAGAAGTTCACTTTCTCAGATCTTTCTTCACAAGCTTGGGGCCTTCTGGATAGACTACAGAGACACTGAGCATAACTCCAGTGTAGTCTGTAGTCCATACGAGACTTTTATATTAGCTTAGGCAGACCCGGGCATTGGCCATCCCCAATGTGTAAATCAGGCCCTTGCATCCAGGAACTAGTCTTTTTATTTTAATTTGTATACTTTTGAATATCATTATCATTTATAATTATTTTACAATGATTTTGAAAGTAGCACTAAATCATCATAATTAGAATCAGTTCCTGCAGGTGCGCATTGGAGACAACTTCTGCAGCTGGATTAAACACAGTCTGACTCTTCCTTATAAAGTGTAGTAAGCCTCAATTACATTTTCATTAACAGTATTTTAGCATGTTAGGTTTTCTTTAAAATGAACTTGTGTGTAGGTTAGTGAGCATTCCTCCACTGTTCCTCTTTGACTGAGATGTAGAAATTTGTTGAGTTGCAAGATCATAATGAAAACATCTACGTTTTGTTGAGGTGATGAATATATCTCTCATGATATCACTGTTTAGGTTCTTTGATAAACTGAACTCGGTCATAGACAATATGTTGTTTATTAGTTGACTAAAGTCTGATTATTGGTTGGAATTACTAGACTGACTTTGTTATTCATAAATTATATGTTGTATTTTCTGTTAAATCTGTCGGGTCACAACTGATTTCCGCTGGATCCAATTTTACGTGTCGACATAAGATATATTTTTCATAGAAGAGGAAAGTATGTGTTTTTTAATGTTATCATGTACCTAATTTGCTTCAATGTGGGCCAGATATTGAAATTTTATTCTAGAATTTATTATCTCAGAAATTCAAAGTTCACTTGATAAACAGGACCCGCCCACAACAATCAATTGCGAGACCTGTGACTGTGTCCTGGCTCCGGGACTGAGTTTAGGTCATCTGCTGAATTTGGTTCCTGTTGTGATTGACAAAGCTGTAAGTCTGAGAGACAAAACTTAACGCCATCAGCTCAAAAACAGCTCAACCAGGTTAAACAGGACCTGGGAAGGGAGCATTTAACCAGTCTGCTGAGTGACTTCAACTTGATGACTGCAACAGTGGCTGTGATGGCTTTTCGTTTGTTGACCTGACAGAGGCACTTTAGGCGTCAGGGTGGATCTGGGGAGGTGAGTGACAGGATCTGTTCCTGCATGTCTTCCTGTATGTGAAGCGGCCGGTGTTCAGTCTAATCGTTGTCAGAAAGCGAGATGCCATGTCAGGTAGAATTTAGGAGATGTCTGTTTTCAGAACACTGGGAACCAGTCAAACATCATGACCACACAAATTAATTGAAGACTCCAAGTTTGTGGTTTTGGTTATTTTACTACATTACAGTTTTTGTCTCAGCCTTCCCTTCTTTTATCATACTGGGCCAAACGTTTGGTAATAGCTCTAATTCTGCTTTAGACTATTTTTCAGCTGGCGTTTGTAACATTTGTAGTAACCTGTTTTTCCTCGTTTTACTTTTTTCTTTTTTTTTTCTATGAATAGCAGTAATGAATGTTGTCATGATTACATCTCTGGCATCTTCAGTTAGAATTAACCAGCAACTGGAAGGACTTCAAAGTATCAATTTGCTTGATTTAATACATTTTATATTTGCACTGAATCGCTAGCAGAGCTCTTGCTGGAAAGTCTTTGTATTTAAGTGAATTGTCAAAGTATTTCGTAAGTCAGTAAAATTGGATGACTCAGACAACCCAGATTTTCTCTTAAGTTGATAGGTTCAAAAGATCTGTATGTAAAAGCAGAGCTTGTGCATGCTTTTATGTGATGTGTATGTATGTCTTGTTAGTCAGGCTACAGAACAGCAACTCTACTCCGGTGGTAATTGATAGTCTGGAGGCTGTCTCAGCTGCAGGTAAATCCTATCTGTGCAAAGGAAGGTGGGGTAGGGGAGTGAGTATAAATAAGTCTACCAAGGACTGAGAATTTCAGTATAACAAGGGGGTGAGGTGTTAAATATGGTAGAGACTTTTCCTTGCAGACACTTGAAATTTCTTTGAGACAGCGCAAGATTAAATGTACAACCAGTCTGCAGTTTCCTCAAGAAAAGTGCTCTGTATCCTACGCTGTCTTTATTCTGCATCTGTTGCTGGTATGCTACATTAACCATAGAGCAGTGGCTTAGGTGTGGCTTTTGCCTCTTTTGAAATGTATCTATCAGCCTGGTGGAAAAAATTTCAATACTATGCTTTTCCCAGGGAGACTGTAGGGAAGACAGAGCTGGAGTGGGGAGTGAGCCAGGGAGATTGGTCCCAGAGAGAGATTCATGGGTAGTAATGAGGACACTGGTGAAGTGCAGGTCAGCGTGTTGTGGCTCTGGCCTGTCAGTATAATAGAGCTTGCCAGTCAGCTGGCAATCGATTGTACTGCTCACGACCTCATCCGTCTGTTGTTCTTCACTCCTCCTGCTTGTCATCCTGCCACACAGAGATTGAGGACGAAGCAGATTCTTCCTCCAGACGACAGATGCAGTGTCCAGATACTTTCTCATTACCTGAAAGGTGGCCTGAGGTCAGGTGTTGAGGAAAGAAGGTCTGACTCCACCTTTCCAGCTAATGTAACCACAACAGACAACCAAGGAACATCCTGATTTCATTCTTGTTTATTTTTGCCTCTGGTGAGTAAGCAACAGTCAGCATTCAGTGGATTTATGGCTGCAACAAATTATGTGTGTATTAATGATGAAGAAAGCAAGTGTTTTTTAGTTTTAAAAAAAAAAGTCCCTCTACCTAAAGATGGTCATTGAGAAGTCTTAGTCTCCTCCTTGGCTCTTTTGGGTGAGAGGTTGCATGTAATGAATGGATCTAACTGGCAATCTGAAGTCAGATACACATCCAGTGACCACCAATCATGGTACCTACCATTTTCAGTATTATTAAAATGGGTGATGTGTAAACATTTACCCTTCCATACAACTGTAGAAATTAGAAGAATAAGAAGAGAAGGGAGAAGAAAAATATGATTTGTACTGGGGCGTAAACATATTAATTTCAGCTGTATCTTTCTGCATTTTAACAGGAGGATTGATAGCCTCAAGTGGCCATTAGCAGAACTGCTTTTTTGCACTTTTGATTAGCTTAATTTTTCGCCCTCTGAGGCTGCTTGGAAATTACACACAAGTACATTTACACATTATGGAAGAAAATTCAAGACATATGTGATTAATCCTTATTCATTACACAGTGCTGTGCCAAAGTCTTTAGTCACATCTGATTTCTGTATTCATTAAGGACACTGAACATGGGTGCATAGTGAAACAAGTTCAAACATAAATGGAAGTAAAATATATGAAGCAAAAGCAGTTTGGATAATCTAAAAAGTTTAATGTCAATATTTGATATAAGCACCTTTAATTACTAGCCCCGTCTTGACCCTCAAGTCTAGTCAAGCCTTCTTATAATTTCTTTAAGTAGTCTTCATAAATAGTTCTCCAGGCTTCTTGAAGGTCATTTCAGAGCTCTTCTGTTGATGTTGCTGCCTTTTGTTCCAATCTCTATCAAAATTATCCCACACTGCTTCAAAATGTTGAGGTCTGAGCTCTGGGGAAGATGCATCACTCCATAAGACCTGGTGCCACTGGTTTTCAGTCCAGTTCTTGTGTCATTTGGCATACCTCAGCCTTTTCTCCCTGTTTTCCTTCCCTGTAAATGACCTCTGGATAGCCACCTTTTGATGGAGACCATTTCAGTAAACGGTAGATTGGTTAAACTGCTGTGCCAGATGGATCCTTCAGGTCCTGTGTCTGGTCTTTCCCACATTTCTTAAGGACTTCACTTTCAGAAATTGTTAATCTCCTGTAAATAGTGCTTTTCGACCTTAGTCTGCTAATGACATGTCCGGTTTCCTAATTTTTTCCATGGACACATTTCACACCGTGCTTGAAAATTGTGTTATCCTGTTATTTTCCATACGTGCAGCGAATTAATTCAGAACAAATATTGTGTGTCTACAACTGATTTCTTAGCAAGACAAGGCGAGTTTTATTTGTGTAGCACATTTCATTTACAAGACTGCTTAAAGTGCTTTCCATGAAACATTAAAAGCCTTACAGCAATGTGCCGAATAAACATTAAAAATAGTGAAAATTACACTGAGAGAAATTATATAATGACAAAACTAGATCTAAAAGTGCATTTTAAAATCGTTTTTCTTTAAGTCTGCGTTGACACAACACTGGTTCATCTTTTGAATGATTCATATTTTAAGTGTTAAATAGCTTAAAAAAGCCTTCCTCTTAAAATGAGTAAGAAACCCGCCAATGTTCAAAGAAAAATGACCTTCAGAAAGTCATAAAAACTATTGCTCAAGAAGTCTTTAAAAAAATTGTCTGGCTCATTGGAGGCAAAACACTGTATATATAAATGAGGAAGGTATAAGACTTTTGCACAGTTACAAATGCTTGTGTCATGTTGGACAAAATGTATTAGTTACTAATTAAGCATACACATGCCAGGTTAGTTTAGAAACTGCATCTTGGTCATTTATTCCTACTCTACGTAGCATAATGGCTTTGTTTGATGAACACGGTTTAGGCTGAAACTTCCTACTTTTCTTGCCCTTTATCGACTGGCCCTTGCCAATTCTGCACTCATCTCTTTTACATTTTAAATCCTCCGGCCTCCGGAGAGCAATGGGAATATATGGTTCCATCTGCTCCAACAGGCTGGCTCATGGCTTAGACGGGCTAAGAGACAGACAAGGAAGCATGCTCTGGGAGAGAAGAGGAAACAGAGGGATGGAGGGAAACACAGACTGACAGAAAGACAGAACGGATTATTAGAATCTGCCTCTTTTCACTAGTTAGACAGGGACTGAGAGGGTAGCCGTCTGGAATAAAAGGCGGGACAGGAGTTGGATTAGGACCTTTGGGGGAATCCTTTTTTTGCAATAGCAACAAACGTATGCTGAATATGTTAGATCTAAACTGTTTCATGTTGTGTGCCTTTCAGCTTTCCGGAAGACACTTTTCTTATGAATAGATCCTAGTTTCTAAATAGAGCTTTATGCTTTGCACCTGACACCATAAGGTACAGTGTTTTCTCACCACAAGCTCTAGATTTTATAGGAGGGGCTTTTTGTCTAACCCTTCTCTGAATCAACAGAGTTTATTCTTCTGTTCCTCAGACCACAGTTGTCCCCTGTGCCTTTTCACATGCTCTGCCATAAGGTGAAACAGTAAAATATGTCAACATGGAGTTTGAAAACAAACATGGCACATAACATGAAAAATTATTGGACATAAAGTGTTGTAAAGTGAATGTAGTCCACAGCTACATCTCATCACCTCTGTGTGTAATGGTTTTATTTCCTAAGAGAACCTTGTGCCTGACAAAGCAGCATTTCAGAGGCAAATTTGCATTTAACAAATGTAGTGAGATAAGGAGCTGCTTGTGAGATTGCAGTTGGCACAAACCATTATCCATGGGAGAGTTTTGGAGCACTTTTTGGACAAATGGCTAATTGAAGCAATCTGGCTATTTTTATTCTCGGCCAGTTTTTAATTTCCTTAGGTTAAGCTTGCAAATCCTTATTTCTAAAGAAATATGAAATTGTATCTAGAAAGACAGGATGTGCTATTTTGATGAAGTCCTTGACAAAATGCTTTTTTATTAAATTGATGAAACATCTTGCAAAATGCATTACTGATTTTAAAAGAGACCTGCTTTATTATCTCCAAAAAGATGTATAAAAAGCAGAGAAAGAATGGGGAGGGGGGGTCTCTGCCAGTCTTACATCCTTATACAAACCCAGTCTTTGTAACTATTGTTGCAAACAATAACCAGAGTTGCTGCTCTGTCATTGAGCACTAAGGCCACAGCTTCTTTCTCATGTCGGCCTCTGGAGGGTCCACGATGGCCAAAGCGCTTCACCCCCAGCTCTTTACAGTTACTAATCTGGCCTGACACCAAGCTGATTTACAATACCCCCTACTCTAAGCACTGACTGGCTGTAGGTAATTGATTTAGAACAGTGGGGACACCTGCTTAATAGCATGAGGCTCTTAAACCACCCCCCCCCCCCCCCATCCCCCCCCACCCAAAAAAAAACCTAATCATCTTATACAAAGTTTCATCCAATAAAGCTATTCTTTAATGCCACCTTTTGAACACAAATGCAAATGTTTCCCAGAAAACATGCTGACACTGGTTTTTATATATTTTTTTCTTTTCTTTTGTTTAAAAATGCTTGATTTTTACATTGTTTTTTCCTCTTTCTGGTTGTTGAAAATCCATGTCTGTCCGTGGATTGAGCCTGAACAACTGCCTCTGCTTGGCAAGCTATTGATTTGTGGAGCTGTGTATTTGCCAGTCTTTCTGCTCACATGCCTTCACTCTGTTTGTCTTTTACTGGCTGAGACGGGGCTTTCTGCCTAGGAGGTGATGGGGGTGGGGGAGTTGAAGTCCTCTGCCTGGTGTGAAGGGGGGAGTCCGTGCCTTCTGTGCTGCCTGCCTAGTCATTTTATGGCACCATCTGTCCGCAAGCAAACCGTCAAGTGGTGACGTCTTAGCTCATCTTTCTTCCTTGGCAGCGTGAATTTCCTTGTGATATTTATGTGCATCTGCTATTGAAAGTGTGTCTCAGTTTATGCAGCTAACTTAATATTTGGCCATGGCACAGAACACATTCTTAATTATTCATTTTCATTTGTTAACTTTCAATACAAAGAATTATTAAAACCCCTTTTTTAGTCTTTGAAGTAGAAGAGGATTGTTGGCATCATACATCTACACTGTCCTGATATATCATTCATCATTTTTAGACACTTAAATATAAGACTGAAGCAATGAGCAAATCACAAAGAGAATGATTTATAAGAAAGATTAATAAATAGTCAGCACTAATCTGCTACCTTTTCAACTTTCAGCATGTTTCTTGACATGTTTATCATTTACACACCAGTGTTGGCTGAAGGCTTCCTTGCATAGCGATGATGAGTAATTGGAGGTTCTTGGGTTACAGTTAAATTTTACAACTGTATTTCCAGGGCAAGACCAAAATCTTGAAGGCAGTAACTGATGCAAACAAGCAAGCAAGAGGCAAAACACAAAAACAACTTACAATGAGTCAGAAAACAGAAGGAAGCCAAAGTAACAAAAGAATGATTAGAAAGCTTAAATACATAGTAGAAAAACAATCTGTCCATGAAGAAAGAAAACTGGGAAGTATATTTACAAAGTAAAAAATAACTGAAGTATGAAGGAAAATATAACTCATGAATCTCACGTGTCTACTACAACAAAATCTTTCATAACTGTCAAGTGAAAACCCCAAACCATGACAGAATCAGAGGCTCGGCCTTGTGGATTAGCTAGAAATCGAGCCACCAGCCTTGCGATCAGATGAAAACCCGTTCTCCTGCCTAAGCCACAGCTCTCAGTCTCCGATATTGAAATGTAAATGGACTGGATGGAATTAAAAATACACATTTCAATATTTATAGTGAGGTGTAGGTAGAAAAGGTCCTTAGATCAGAGTCTGCTTTTTGAAGCGAAATAAAATGTGTCTCGCCTGTTGTGTGTTTGTGAGACTCATGTGTTAAACATTGTTTTTTTTCATTTAACTTCATGGTTTTATGAATATTTCAGTGGAATTTCCAAACTGAGCTAGATTATTTTCCATATATCTGAGGTTGGTGCTACTGTACAGAAATCTACTTCATACACTTAATTGGTTTGGGTATCCACAGCGTTTCTTTTATTTGATGGATGTCTGCTTCACATTGAGCCTGTTTCTTGATTTATTTGCAGGCCTTTTGCTCAGCGCTTTGTATTGCAAGCCATTTTCTCCTTGCTCTGCAGCACAACATCACCAATAATCACTCCTCAATAAATTCAAATGGAAGTGGCACTCTGGTATGTCTCTTCTAGTCTCTGTAACACGTATTGGTGTAAAACAAATCACCTTTCATTCCTGGATTGATTTGCAGCTGAAAAGATTGGTACGGCCCACCAAGACGTGAATGTAAATCCTTACATCAGGGAAAATTTATGGAGGTGCTTAAGATGTGTTAAGGGTTCATTCAGCCAGACTAAATGTCAATCGACTTTGTATTATATGCATAAAGCCAATATCCAAAAGTCATTGTATTCTGCTCAGAGCCAAGTTAGAACCTGTGTCAGGCATTATCAAGAGTGTGAGGCTTTAAGCCCAACTCTCATGCGTCACAGATTACATCACATTGCGTCATGGAGACTGTAATATATTTCAAATGTTTGCATATATTTTAGATGTCCTTACTTATTTGTCAAGCTTTGATAAATCACCCCTTATGAGTTTGTTTGAGTCATCCATGCAGGCAGACACTATGCTCGTGATTTATTTCACGAGTCCTGTCATTGTAGGTCACCATAGTTCGTGCTCCTTGCTTTCTATTGCTCAATTTAAGGAAGAGTTCCTGTCTGTTATAGGTGTCTCTCACTCTCTCAAGCTTGTGTTCGGCAATAAAGCGTTAACAATTAACTTTGTGGAATCAGCTTGTAAACAGAAGTGCTGTAAAACTCGATAGGTCACAGGACATTACACTTTGTTAGGTGAATTCAATGCAGGGTCTTGTTGCAGTCCTGTAAAAAAACGACATGCACCATCAAGCCTGTGGATGCAACAAGGCTTTTGGAGTTGAAAGGAAACCCCTATTTGGTTACGTTACATTTTCATATATATATATATATATATATATATATATATATATATATATATATATATATATATATTGGGCCTTGTGGGTCATGGAAAACTAATAAAGGACCAAAACACTGCTGTTGAAAATCAGCTTGTAACTGCGTTTATGGAGCCATTGCAGTCTTCGCAAATACAAACCTCTCTGGTCTGGGTTTATCACCCCCAGAGACGGCCATGATTAGCTCCCCACACAGCTAGCTATATATCTCAGCTGTCCCACCTCCTCGCACTCAGGATGACCCATTAAATAGAGTTGGAGAAATAGAGAGAACATGAGTAGGAGGGAGGGAAACGACAGAGCAGAAATGCTACCTGTAGTTAGTGTAATGGTGGTGTTTACTCAGCCTCTGTGCTCTTTTGGCGCAGCTGTGTCCTGCATTGTCTGTCTGTAGACTACCATTCTTTATGGGTGGCCACTCCTTTACCACACACATACACAATGGGTTAATAACTTGAGTGACAGGCACCTGAAGTGGGAGGCAAATAAGCAAACAGGATAGGTGTGCGTTAGGTGTGCACACTTGCCCTCCCTGAAGACCTGACTCAACAGCTCTTTTGTCCTCCACATTTTACTATTTTAGATGGTCCTACCTAATTTTTCCCTTATTAATTACTTCTCTAAATCTCGTGGTCTTCTGCCTGTTTGTACAATTTATATACCGCACTCTCTGTATGTCACGCTCTGTATTCCTGAGAACTCCCCAAACACTTAAGAATCTAAAGCCTCTTCCTGACAGATTAAGCGTGGACGTCCTGTTGAGTGGGAGATAGAAGGTTTAGCCGAGTTCAATTCAGTGACCTTGTCTTCTCTGTCATGGTGTCTCTGCGTTTAGACAAGATGTTACCACAACAGAATCATCCCCCCCTAATAGGATACGTGATCTTGACATATTGACAAATTGCGGACCCAGTGTTGCACCATAAATAGTGTTCAGCCTCACTGAAGACCTCTGAATCAACACCCACACCTCCAATTTGTGGAGTGAGTTTAAGAAGTCTGGGGATGTTATGAGTGTACGTCTTCCCAGATGAGGAAGTTTTGAATTTATTAAACACAGCCTCCCCCATGCAGTGTTGATTCACAACATGTCCTTGAATGAGGTGGAGGGTATGAAGGAGTCTTTCCTTCATCTACTATTTTCCCAAATGAAGACAGCTTTTTGTGGGTAGTTGGCTAATTGTGTTCACATAAATACAAAATATTTGCTATAAAAATCATGTTCTCTGTATATAGTGGTGGAATTGTTCAAGTTTAACCAGGTTGGAGGAGGAGCTTTGTTCCACAGCTGTTTTCATGTATATTCTGGGTTCAGGTCCAGCCTGGCAGGTTTCCTGCAACCACAATCTCCCAATCCCTGATGCAGAAAAACATCCCTTTTCACTTTTTTATTTCAAGCTGGGGCTGATGGACCTTATTTAGTCTGTTTAATTGGATTTGAAGATTTGCCTGGTCATCTAGGTACCATACAGTGTGCTGTCATGTGTTTTTTATTTAGGAATAGCCTCTGTGTGGGACCCTCTCATAAAACCCTGAGTAGTGGAGTACTCCATAAATTGTGGCTCTTCTATACGAGTCACCCATCTCTTCTCAAAGTGACCACTTGTTTGTTGGTTCTTGCCTGAACCAAACCTTTGCCCCCAGCCAGATTAAATAATGACTCCTTCCTTCTTTCTGAATGATGGAGCTGTTAAGCTTTTTTGGCCAATTTGAGCGCTCCGGAAATTTGATGGTATCCCTTTACAGATCTGCACCTTAATTGGCTCAACTTTGTATCACAGGTGTGCAGACAGTTCTCTCGACCTCATGACTTGGTTTTCACCCTGACAGGCACCACCTGATCTAGACAGGTGTGGGACTTCTTGTGTCTAGAGAGCAGTAATATTCAGCAGACTGCACTACAGCTCTATTCCAAGTTGCATAAAAAAGGGTGTAAATACATGTATGAATTGGGGATTTTAATGTTAGTTTGTTTTTTGTTTTTTTTTTTGTAACAAAACCCTCCAGCAACTTGTAACAGCAGAATTTGAAACAAGAAAAATGATTTTTCGTTATGTTCTGGCTTACTGGTTTATAAATTTCTGCCTCAGTTTGTTCACTTCAGTTTCAGACTGGATTAATTGAAGCTGATGTAGCTGTAAAACAATTAGCTCCAGAATTCATCCTGACTAATTATTGTGAATATTAATTAAGATCTCAATTCCTGTTGAAATAATATGGATAATTATTTAAGCTTGCCATACAAGGATTGTGAAGAGTGTCCTCTTGTTTGCAATGCAGCCACATCCCAAATACACACACAAATACACATAGTGGCAACTGTTGCCCCAAAGTCTTTATGTGCAGCTGGGTGGGACTAAACTTTACTGGGGTAAATAAGTAGCTAAATAAATAAAGAAAAGCCTCGCTCTAGGAATTTGCCTCATTGAAGATGAAAAGCATCTGCCTCTCGCTGGCATCTGCTGTGAAAGATATCCTTCCACCGCCAAGGGTTTGAAGCACGGCGAGTCGCCAACTCTATCAGCCTCACACTCTCTCCCTTCCCTCCGACATGAACCAGCGCAGCACTGACGTACATTAAAATGAGTGTCATAGCAAATTACTCAGCCAACGAACTTGATGAGAGTGACACTCATTTCGCACCGCTAACTTGGGGTATTAACTTGAAATAAAAATGAGTTCTGAATGTCTTTAACTCCAGTTGCAGAGAAAGGGTGTGATCCAGCTCTTTGGCACCCTGAGCAGTGCATTTATTTATTTATTTATTTGTTATTCCTTCTTCTCTTGACTTTTGCAGCTTAACACTCCAACAGTAAACCGCTTTCTCATTAACTGTGATGAGGAAAGCTTAATTTTTTGGGGTTTAAAATGATTTCAGCTGCACTTGTGGAAGTTTCTCCCAGCGTTTACGTGCAGGGAGGAGCGTATTAAAGCCTGATAGGATCACAGCTTGAACTTTCACTGGCAAAAGATGATGACGAATGTACAGTCTGTGGAAATTCCTTATATGCAAGGTGTGGTTGGAATTGGAAATTGGTTCAGCAGACATGAAAGCCTGGAGGCACATTCCTGTACCGTGACATGCGGTGATAAAGAGTTGGCTGTCAGATACCTGTCTGCGTCTCTGACCAGGTGAGGTAGGATGCATTCCTTCTTGTTGTGTCACCAAGCTGTACATTTTTTTTCTGCTTGTCCAAATAGTTTAAAAAGGGCACTCAAATGATTAAAATGAAAAAAAAAAAATTTGTTTTGTGAAGATCCCCCACCACATGTTTTCATTGGTGGCATTTACAAAGAGGGTGCACGACGAGGTGCCCGTCGTGCACATTTTTCTTTATTTCCACCCGCATTAAAAAAGCCACATGGGTAATGGGCTGCTCAAGACCTCCACAGACTCAAGAATGTTTTTTTTTTTTTATTTTGTTTTTGTTTTTTTTGTTTTTTCTCAAGTTACTGCAGGCATTGTGTCCTTGACACTCTAACTTATTTAGCTGAACTGAATAGACTAAAGCTGACTGGCCACCCAGCAAGCCTCCAGATATTCCACACTGTGAGCTCCTCTTTTCCTCTTTATATAAGAGCAATGAGTATTGTTCATCATTGCTGTAAAGTGGGCAGTGAGCTTGAGCAGAAGAGCTGAGGAATTATTCCAGCAACCCCCTTTTAAAATTGCTCTACAGTGAGACCTTGAAGACAACAGTAGGCTCACTTTTTCATTGTAGTTTCTTTTTCTCTCAAATCCTGGACATGCTGATTTAATTCCATTAAAACAGAGATATCTGTCCATGCCATATTGTGGTCTTCTTTACAGCATTATGGTTACTCATCACAGATGGCCGTGGGGAAGAACACATGGATTAGAAATTTTGTTAGGTCAATTTATGGGGATACACTGTTACTTTGTTTATAATAGAATTAGACATTGAAACTGGAGGGTATAACAAACTTAAGGTCGTATCTTAATCGATGGACTGGGTAATTTCCGACACTAAATCTAATTCCTCAAAAGACAAAGCATCGGTGCTTGTGCAGTTTCATTTGAGGGACAGTCTTTGTTTTGTGTCTCTTTCTCCTTCATAAAACAATGGATCAATGCCGTCTGTTAAACAGTTTGGTTCATTTGCGGCACACCTGCTGCTGCTTTCTCAACCAACCAACAATACCCTCTAGCCCCTCTTGATTTGTTGTATTTTATATGTTCATTAATGCCTACATGCTGTCATTCAATGAGATCATGG